>NW_025252254.1:0-2058 GCF_018294505.1 Triticum aestivum | reverse complement strand
CACCAAAGCGATATCCATCATCTCATCGAAAGACGGGACACCTTTGCCTCTATCAGATGTTCACTAAAACGGTCATAATTTTTTCATTCGGAGTCCGTGTCGGACCCACAAGTACTCAAACTGCTCGCGACGAGCGCGCGAATCCAGAAAATACTCCCCGCTTTCACTAGGAGGCCCGGAGTGCCCTCAAATACGTCCTTAAGCAGGACTTTTTGGCCCTGAAAGTCAAAGAACATCATTCGTCGTTGTTTTTCAGACAAGTTTCTGAACCTATTGGCACTTCCTTTTGAAGGAAATTCGAGAGATTATGTTGCTTATAGACATTAGCCCCCCTGGTAGGGACAAACGTACCTTTCTGCAGATGCTCTATGATCCGGGCAATCTCATTTGGCCGTAAATTGAAGAAAATCCAGTGGGTATATGCCTTATTCTCTTTGTTTTCGCCGAATGGCATGCTGTAACTCACGCGCATGAAAGCCAAGAACAAAAGGGCATTCCGGCATCGGACAATATATATGTGGAGACGATATCTCCTCTATAGAGGACAAGAAATTTTGGGGCAATCAGGCAAAACGCGCACGAGAAATTGAAGTAGTTTCAAGGACTGCCATAGAATGGAGAGATGTTCACTAAAACGGTCATAATTTTTTCATTCGGAGTCCGTGTCGGACCCACAAGTACTCAAACTGCTCGCGACGAGCGCACGAATCCAGAAAATACTCCCCGCTTGCGCCAGGAGGCCCGAAGTGCCCTCAAATACGGCCTTAAGCAGGACTTTTTGGCCCTGAAAGTCAAAGAACATCATTCGTCGTTGTTTTTCAGACAAGTTTCTGAACCTATTGGCACTTCCTTTTGAAGGAAATTTGAGCGGTTATGTTGCTTATAGACATTATCCCCCCTGGTAGGGACAAACGTACCTTTCTGCGGATGCTCTATGATCCGGGCAATCTCATTTGGCCGTAAATTGAAGAACATCCAGCGGCTATATGCCTAATTCTCCTTGTTTTCGCCGAATGGCATGCTGTAACTCACGCGCATGAAAGCCAAGAACAAAAGGGCATTCCAGCATCGGTCAATATATATGTGGAAACGATATCTCCTCTATAGAGGACAAGAAATTTTGGGGCAATCAGGCAAAACGCGCACGAGAAATTAAAGTACTTTCAAGGACTGCCATAGAATGGAGAGATGTTCACTAAAACGGTCATAATTTTTTCATTCGGAGTCCGTGTCGGACCGACAAGTACTCAAACTGCTCGCGACGAGCGCCCTAATCCAGAAAATACTACCCGCTTGCGCCAGGAGGCCCAAAGTGGCCTCAAATACGGCCTTAAGCAAGACTTTTTGGCCCTGAAACTCAAAGAACATCATTCGTCGTTGTTTTTCAAACAAGTTTCTGAACCTATTGGCACTTCCTTTTGAAGGAAATTCGAGAGATTATGTTGCTTATAGACATTAGCCCCCCTGGTAGGGACAAACGTACCTTTCTGCAGATGCTCTATGATCCGGGCAATCTCATTTGGCCGTAAATTGAAGAAAATCCAGTGGCTATATGCCTTATTCTCTTTGTTTTCACCGAATGGCATGCTGTACCTCACGCGCATGAAAGCCAAGAACAAAAGGGCATTCCGGCATCGGACAATATATATGTGGAAACGATATCTCCTCTATAGAGGACAAGAAATTTTGGGGCAATCAGGCAAAACGCGCACGAGAAATTGAAGTACTTTCAAGGACTGCCATAGAATGGAGAGATGTTCACTAAAACGGTCATAATTTTTTCATTCGGAGTCCGTGTCGGACCCACAAGTACTCAAACTGCTCGCGACGAGCGCGCGAATCCAGAAAATACTCCCCGCTTGCGCCAGGAGGCCCGAAGTGCCCTCAAATACGGCCTTAAGCAGGACTTTTTGGCCCTGAAAGTCAAAGAACATCATTCGTCGTTGTTTTTCAGACAAGTTTCTGAACCTATTGGCACTTCCTTTTGAAGGAAATTTGAGCGATTATGTTGCTTATAGACATTATCCCCCCTGGTAGGGACAAACGTACCTTTCTGCG
>NW_025252253.1:0-2058 GCF_018294505.1 Triticum aestivum | reverse complement strand
AATTCTCCCTCTTGGTGTGTACCTTGAAATTATGAGAGAAAAGGCGTTAGAATTACTCCAAAAAGCATTATTATGGATAAAAACATTGTACATAATAGTAAGAAAACATGATGCAAAATGGACGTATCACACGTCCCCAGGCTTTAGCTCAGAATTCTTCGTGGTCATGAGGATGCTCGGGCGGTGCGGCGATAATGCTGGAGGTGGCGATTCCATCGCTCTCATCGTCGTGCCGCCCATAGCCTTGATTTTGCTGGGAGGGGATGCAAACGATACCACACCGAGGCCCGTGGCGGGTGCGGGGCGTGGTAGTCGGTCGCTCCTCATTATCCGTTCCTGCGAGACATAGAGGAAGAGCCTTGGGGAGGCCTGCCATTGGTGAGGGCAGGTTTGGCCCCTCCAGGCGTCATCCTCTATTTGTGGAGGAGGGTTTCTCATCTTCGTACATGTCTTCCAATGTTGGGGCCGTTGGGGATGACCATGCTCTTTGTGCGGTAAGCCAGAGAGCATGGCGTTCGGTGTGGCTGACGATTCCGAGGTCTTCGGGTGGTAGTGATGTGGGCGACGACGGCAATCCACGATGCGTCAAGAACGGCGGCGACCGTTTCGAAGAGTCATGTTTGTCGGCGACTCCGTGCCCTTACACCCGATCCTCCGGCAGCATCCCCATCCGCGCTTGCCCTCCAGTTTTCTTCCTCCTTGCCGAAGAGTGGCGCCGTCCTGGTCCTGGGGAGGCGCTGGACTCCAGCTATGCCCGCCTCATGTCTCTTCGACTTCTCCCTGTAGGAGATGGACAGGGGCAAAGGCATTAGGGGCTCTTATCTTTTTTCAATCTTAAACTTGTAGGCACTTGCCAAATTTTAATTCAAATAATGTAACCTCTCGTGTCCATGTTTGTGTTCTGTAATGCTTGTAATTGTATCAGCATGTTAATGAAAAAGATGAACCTTGCCGGGAACTCATGCATGTATATGTCCATGCAGAGGTGAGATGCCTCTTTAGTGTAAATAAACAAGTTTTTTCTGGTAGGCTATCTTGCTGGTACCCTTTTTGTCTGTCGGAGAGCCATATCTGCCGGGTGACACTCAAAGGGGCCAGCCCCCCACCAACTTCCTTTCATCAAAGGAAACAGCGACCATTCTGACCGAAACAACGTCCGAGTCAGGAATGGGAGCATCTAAGTCTAAAAAGAGTGGCGGGGTTTCCAAATGCATAAGTTATAGCTTAAAGAACATGAATGGACAAGAGGCAGAACTTATCTATTTAGCTTGCCAGATATCGCGGTGCCGGGCAATCCTCTCAACTCCTTATCGAAGCCAAGTTCACAGCAAAAACCTGCAGCTTCATGTAGATGGGAATGAATGCATGATGCGATCTTATCTATATGCATATGCAGATGATCATGAAATGCTTATGCAGTCGTCTGGAATGCTCATGCATGCATGCAATCTAGGTTGGGGGCCCCCCTACGGCGCTTCTTTATTTTCTCTTACACGGGGTCATCGCGCCGGCTTTGTACAAGGGGTTACATGCAGCTGAGGCAAGGCCTGTACAAATGCGTGGCTGTCGGGCCTCGCGCCTTATGGGTAGAACTTGCGGAGATGCTCAATATTCCATGAGTTTTGCAACTGAGTGCCATCTCCGGTCTCCAATCGGACTACGCCAGGTCTGGTGACTCATACTACTCGGTAAGGGCCTTCCCACTTTGGTGACAACTTGTGTGTACCCTTGGCGGACTGAACATGCCTAAGGACAAGGTCACCTTCCTCAAAACATCGGGCATGAACCCTGCGGCTATGACAGCGTCATTGGGCTGCTGATAGCATGCAGCACGCGTAGCAGCCTAGAGACGGTTCTCCTCGAGTAGCACAGTGTCGTCACACAGGTGCTAATCTTGCATGATTTCGTCGTAAGCAAGTACTTGAGGCGACCTGTAAATGAGTTTTGTGGGGATAACTGCTTCTGCCCTGAAGACCAGGGAGAAGGGAGTCTGCACGGTAGCTCGATTTGGTGTCGTTCTGAGGGACCAGAGAACTACCGGCAGCTCCTCGATCCACC
>NW_025252252.1:0-2058 GCF_018294505.1 Triticum aestivum | reverse complement strand
ACGGAAGATGATGAGCAAACAATGGCACGTTTCTTGAATGGACTCAATCATCCCATCAAGAAGATTGTCGACTTCCAACCCTATTCCATCCTCATTGAGCTCGTGCATCAAGCAACCAAGGCGGAACGTCAAGTGCAAGATGACTTCAAGTACGCCAAAGTACTCATCCAAGACCTACGGCTTCTCCAACGCCCAAGCGTCAACGACTCCTTCAACATCTACATCAACCAAGCCTTCTCCAAGCAACGATGACAAGTCAAATTACAAGAAAACTTCGGCAAGTTCCAGTCGTCTTCCTCCTACTACAAACAACTTCAAGCCGCGTGCTTCATCATCTACTCCAACCGATGAGACCGTCAAAACAAGCTCCTTCAAGTGTTTCACTTGCGGCGGCCGAGGCCACAAGTCCGTCCAATGCACGAACAAGCGCACCATGATCCTCAACGACGATTGCACATATGACTCAATGAGTGAAGAGGAGATGGAAGCCCTTGAGCAAGTGTCCATGCACTGGCGCGTCAACGAGGATGAAGATGATCGAGTCTTTTGTGATGAGGATTCGAGCCCCGCTCTCGTTGTCTCCAAAGTCTTGACACTTCAACATCAACAAGAAGAAGACCAACGATGCCACATCTTCCACACTAAGGCCGGCATCAATGGAAGGTCCGTCAAGGTCATCATCGATGGAGGTAGTTGCCACAACTTGGCAAGTGAAGAACTATGTTCCAAGCTTCAATTGGTCAAGAGGAAGCACCCGCACCCCTACAAGGTTCAATGGCTAAGTGACTCCGGCACTATACAAGTCGAGCATACGGTCCAAGTCTCCTTCAAAATTGGTGCTTATGAAGACACGTTGGAGTGTGATGTGGTCCCAATAACCGTTTGCCACCTACTTCTTGGTCGACCATGGCAATTCGACTATGGTGTCATCCACAATGGGTGCACCAATCACTATAGCTTCAAAATGAAAGGGAAGGAATATGTGCTACGACCTATGTCTCATAGTCAAGTGATAGCGGACAAGCAAGCCACCAAGCATGGAGAGAAGAGTGAAAAAGCGACACACCCAAAAGTGAGTGAGAGCCACAAGCCAAATTTGAGCGCCTCTTCGCCTAGAGAGAAAAACCTCATCCTATTTGCCACCAAAAGTGAGATAAGAGAAGTGTGTGAGAACCCATCGAGTGTGATGCACTTCGTCCTTGTGTGCAAAGATGGAGAGCCAACAACTAACACCTCTCACGAGTTACCTTTAGTGTATCAATCTCTTTTGCAGGAATTCAAAGATGTTTTCCCCGATGAGCTACCTCCGGGTCTACCGCCACTACGAGGCATTGAGCATCGAATCGACCTCATCCCTGGAGCGCCACTTCCAAACAAAGCTCCATACCGTGTCAATCCCGAAGAAACAAAGGAGATTCAACGGCAAGTACAACAACTCGTCGACAACAGTCATGTACGTGAAAGCTTAAGCCCTTGCGCCGTTCCCGTTATACTTGTGCCTAAACTCGATGGAAGTTTCCGCTTGTGTTCCGATTGCAGACCCATAAATGCCATTACCGTTCGATATAGGCATCCCATTCCTCGCTTAGACAATATGCTTGATGAACTTAGTGCAGCCAACTTTTTCTCAAAAATAGATCTTAAAAGTGGCTATTATCAAATCCGCATTCAAGAAGGTGATGAATGGAAAACCGCTTACAAAATTTGGCTTATATGAGTGGTTAGTGATGCCTATGGGTTTGTCGGAAGCACCCAGAACTTTCGTGCGACTTATGCATCATGTGCTTAGACCTTCCATTGGAGTCTTCGTTGTGGTTTACTTTGATGATATCCTTGTGTTTAGCAAAACCATGAAAGAGCACATTAATCATGTTAAATCTGTGTTGCAAACCCTCCGCAAGGAAAGCCTTTATGCGAACTTGAAAAAATGCACTTTTGGCGTTGACAAAGTGGTTTTCTTGTGTTTTGTTGTCTCTTCCAAGGGTGTCCATGTTGATGAAACTAAGATTACGACAATTAAAACTTGGCCCCAACCCACCAATTTGCAATAAGTGCGTA
>NW_025252251.1:0-2058 GCF_018294505.1 Triticum aestivum | reverse complement strand
GATCTGGCTCGCTGATCTCTACTTTCTTGATGCGTTGGTGCAGGCCGCGGGAACTGCTACCTCTTGAGCACGTGTTGGTTTTCCCTTGAAGAGGAAAGGGTGATGCAGTAAAGTAGCGTAAGTATTTCCCTCAGTTTTTGAGAACCAAGGTATCAATCCAGTAGGAGACTACATGCAAATCGCCTAGTACCTGCACAAACAATCAAGAACCTTGCAACCAATGCGATAAAGGGGTTGTCAATCCCTTCACGGCCACTTGCAAAAGTGAGATCTGATAAAGATAATAAGATAAATATTTTTGGTATTTTTGGTTGTATAGATTGGAAAATAAAGATTGCAAAATAAATAATAAACTAGAATTGTAGATTGGAAACTTATATGATGTAAAGTAGACCCGGGGGCCATAGGTTTCACTAGTGGCTTCTCTCAAGATAGCATATATTACGGTGGTTGAACAAATTACTGTCAAGCAATTGATAGAAAAGCGCATAGTTATGATGATATCTAAGGCAATGATCATGAATATAGGCATCACGTCCGTGTCAAGTAGACCGAAACGATTCTGCATCTACTACTATTACTCCACACATCGACCGCTATCCAGCATGCATCTAGAGTATTAAGTTCATAAAAACGGAGTAACGCATTAGGCAAGATGACATGATGTAGAGGGATAAAATCAAGCAATATGATATAAACCCCATCTTTTTATTCTCGATGGCAACAATACAATACGTGTCGTTTCCCTTTCTGTCACTGGGATCGAGCACCACAAGATTGAACCCAAAGCTAAGCACTTCTCCCACTGCAAGAAAGATCAATCTAGTAGGCCAAACTAAACCGATAATTTGAAGAGACTTGCAAAGATATCAAATCATGCATATAAGAATTCAGAGAAGAATCAAATAATATTCATAGATAATCAAGTTTATAAACCCACAATTCATCGGATCTCGGCAAACACACCGCAAAAGAGTATTACATCGAATAGATCTCCAAGAACATCGAGGAGAACTTTGTATTGAGATCCAAAGAGAGAGAAGAAGCCATCTAGCTAATAAATATGGACCCGAAGGTCTGTGGTAAACTACTCACACATCATCGGAGAGGCTATGGTGTTGATGTAGAAGCCCTCCGTGATCGAATCCCCCTCCAGCAGATCGCCGGAAAAGGCCCCAAGATGGGATCTCACGGGTACAGAAGGTTGCGGCGGTGGAAAAGTGGTTTCGTGGCTTCCCTCGATGTTTTCAGGGTATAAGAGTATATATAGGCGAAAGAACTAGGTCGGTGGAGCTACGAGGGGCCCACGAGGGTGGGGGCGCGCCCTCTTGCCTCGTGGCCGCCTCGTTGCTTGCTTGACTTCCACTCCAAGTCTCCTAGATTGCGTTTGTTCCAAAAAAGATCATCGCGAAGGTTTCGTTCCGTTTGGATTCCGTTTGATATTACTTTTCTGCCAAACACTGAAATAGGCAAAAAAACAGCAATTTGCACCGGGCCTTCGGTTAATAGGTTAGTCCCAAAAATAATATAAAAGGTATATTAAAGCCCATTAAACATCCAAAACAGATAATATAATAGCATGGAACAATAAAAAATTATAGATACATTGGAGACGTATCAGGAATAGTCTCCGTGGCGAGCGGCGACGAGCTCTTTCTTGTCCTCAAGATGCTGCTTGAGAGCATCCACGGATTCCTCCACCAGCCTTCTGTGCTCGATGCGCAGCATGGCATTCTCATCCATAAGTTTCTCGACGATGACGCCGGTCCTCTTCAACAAGGCAGTGGTCTGCTCCTGCTGCTCCGCACTTCCGACGATCTTCACCCTCAGCAGGTCGCGCTCGGCCCGGAGCTTCACATTGCTCTCATTTAGTTGCCGGATGACGTCGGTAGACTATTCAAACGAGGCTTTCAGGTCATCCTGCAACCTCTCCCACCTAGAGCTCTGATCCATCTGCCTAAGGACGAGGGCACGCATGCGCCTGTAAGAGTCCTCGCCTGCCCGCGAGGCATTTTCCCAGGCTGCCACGGTAAGGGAGGGCATCTCTGCTGCATTTGC
>NW_025252250.1:0-2058 GCF_018294505.1 Triticum aestivum | reverse complement strand
GTCACACGTCAGTGAGTACAATGAGTGTAGTGGTATAAGCCGCTGGGCTGACGGCTACGTCTTCGGCGCCGACGAGCTGGGGTACCCCGCGTTCCACGAGCGATCCGCTGTAATAGATAGAGTCAATTACACCACTGGTGCTAAAACTTAACACAAATAGTCATTTTAGTGCCAAAACTTGCGGTGTACATATAAGTGGTTCAAGAACTTGGCTTGACCGTGCAAATACAATGTTGTATACTCCTGCAGCTCTGACTTAGCGTTCCAGCATGAAGAGGAGCCCACTTTCAGTGGCTGAAATGGTAGGGCTGGGCGTGTGGCCTTTTTATTTTGCGAAAAGCCCCTGATATATTTTTTATCTCAGAAAAAAGTGATAGTATACACAGAGGTTGGGATGGATGGGAGCTCTCGCGACTCGCCTGGCGACTCGCCGGGTGACTTGTCAGGCGACCGCTCCTGCGGCCTCGCTGCCGGGCAAATCCCCTCCGACCACTCCGCCCTCACCACCTCGCCCCCTGCAGGCGCCACCCACCATCCACCACCCATCCACCGCTCGCCTACCCCGCTGCTTGGCCGCCGACCGGGCACCCCAGCGTGCTCTAGTGCTGCTGCCTGTCGTGAAGACATCCTCACCGCCATGCCTCGTCCAGGTATCTCATTCCATTCCTGTGTCCTAGCTACCTTTCTCTCGGGCGTCGCCTTCGACCCCGTCGCCTTTCCTTCCCTCTCAAAGCCCGGCGCTCTGTGGGTCTCCGCACCGTTCGCGGCCGGGTGCTTCTCGCGCTCCGGGATAGCGCAGTTACTTGAGTACTTCTTCTGCGCCCCCCATGAAAGTCTTGTAGTCACACGTGCCTCTCGCCTGGTCTTCCATGTCCGCGTGGCGAGCCCCGCCATTGCCAGGTTCCTGGTCGAGGTCGGACCTGGGCTCATGGTCGCCATCAACCTTGGCTTGCATGCCTCCCTGCGTGCTGCGCGCGAACGGGTTTCCCACCAACCCAGCGTTAATGGTCCATTTACTCCGCTCCGGAAAGGTGGCCGGCGCCTGGCAATCAATTGCCCTGTCCCCCCATCCCGTCGCTCCCTCCCCTACTCCCCCTACCTCCGACACAGGGTGAGGTTTCGCCCTCTGATTCGCTGGAGCCATCCTCCCCACATGTTGCCGCCCCCCTACTCCCCAAACCCGCCTTGCATGGGCTCTCCCGTCCGCGACAATGCGTCGGTGGGGGGTGACCTATCAGGCGTTAAATGTGCAGAGGTTGACACTCGCGCGACGCCGGGGCCCGCTACGCCACCCACCGCCATCATGGCTCCCCGGGAGGGGTGCAATCCGTTCCTGGCTGCCCTTCTCTCCCCGCCTGCCCCTCCCCCTCAACCTAAACCTAGAACGCCCCTCCCTCCCCTCTCGCTGGACGGCTGCTTTCGTTGCCTCTCCACGCGCCACTTCGTGAAAGACTACATGGATCCCGTTCGGTGCCGTCGGTGTCGGCTGTCCGGGCACCGCGCCGCCTCCCCTCGCTGCCCCATGGCCCCTCCGCGTCGCACTGCTGCGTCCCTTCCCCGTGCTACCTCGCTTCCCAACCGCCCCCCTACACCGCCGCCGCCTCCTCCTCCCCGACGCCAATCCACCCCGTAGCCCCGTGCTCGCATTGCCGCTCTCTCCCCCGTCGGGGGCCTCCTAACCCCGCGTCGTCTTGAGATCGGCGGCACTAGCTGCCATGCTTCTGCTTCCACTCTCGCGAGGCATGTCGCCCCGCCTTCCCCGCCATGCAACCGCGATGTATTCCTCTCTGGGGTCGTTTGCTCTCCGCCGCCCTCTCCTCCGGCCGCCTCCCCTAACATTGGCCATCCCGAGCCGGTGATGGCCCTTGCGACCCCCTCCATGCAGCATGCTCACCCTGAGCTGCTTGCGTTTTGGGAGCGGGGCTCGTCGTCCAGTGGATCGCGCCAATCTTCGCACTCGCCGTCCTCCCTATCCTCGAGCAACTCGATCCCCTCTGCCATAGCCGACTCCGAGCGCCTTGATGTGCTCGAGGTGTTTATGCCGAAGGGGGACTACGC
>NW_025252249.1:0-2058 GCF_018294505.1 Triticum aestivum | reverse complement strand
AATAATAATAATAATAATAATAATAATAATAAATAAATAAATAAATATATAAGTAAAACAAATAATAAAAATGAATTTAATTAATTAATTAATTATTAACTAAATTAATTAAGTTAATTAATCCTGTTTAAATTAATCTAATTAGATAATTAAATTAACGAAACAGTAGTTAATTAGGTAACAGCCCCTGACAGGTGGGACCCACCTGACAGGTTGACCAGGTCAATGGTCAACGTTGACTGCTGACATCACTCTGATGTCATGCTGACGTCATCATTTACTATTCTGGATAATGTTGGATTAAATAATTAATTAAATTCCAGAAATTAATAAAATCTTTAGAAAATCATATCTTTTAATCCGTAACTCGGATTAAAATATTTTCAACATGAAAGTTGCTCAGAACGACGAGACAATTCCGGATACGCAGTCCGTTCGTCCGCCACACACCCCTAACCTATCGAACTCGCAACTTTTCCCCTCCGGTTCATCGGTCCGAAAACGCGAAACACCGGGAATACTTTCCCGGATGTTTTCCCCCCTTCACCGGTATCACCTACTACCGCGTTAGGGCACACCGAACACCGCATATTGCCTTGTTATATTTTGTGATGCTTTGTTTGCTCTGTATTCATTATTTCTTCCCCCTCTTCTCTCCGGTAGACTACGAGACCGACGCTGTTGCTGACCAGTTCGACTACGGAGTTGACGACCCCTCTCTCTTGCCAGAGCAACCAGGCAAGCCCCCCCCTTTGATCACCAGATATCGCCTACTCTTCTCTATACTGCTTGCATTAGAGTAGTGTAGCATGTTACTGCTTTCGTTAATCCTATTCTGATGCATAGCCTGACATTGTCGCTACATCTGTTGATACCTTACCTGCAATCCTAAATGCTTAGTATAGGATGCTAGTTTATCATCATTGGCCCTACATCCTTGTCAGTCTGCCTTGCTATACTATCGGGCCGTGATCACTTGGGAGGTGATCACGGGTATATACTATACATACATACATACTATACAGATGGTGACTAAAGTCGGGTCAGCTCATTGAGTACCCGCAAGTGATTCTGACGAGGGGGCTGAAAGGACAGGTGGCTCCATCCCGGTAGAGGTGGGCCTGGGTTCCCGACGACCCTCGACTATTACTTTGTGGCGGAGTGACAGGGCAGGTTGAGACCACCTAGGAGACAGGTGGGCCTGGCCCTGTTCAGCGTTCGCGGATACTTAACACGCTTAACGAGATCTTGGTATTTGATCTGAGTCGGCTACGAGCCTATACGCACTAACCATCTACGTGGGAGTAGTTATGGGTATCCCGACGTCGTGGTATCAGCCGAAGCACTTCAGACGTCAGCGACAGAGCGGCGCGCGCCGGATTGGACTGGAACGCCACTAGGCTAGGTCTGCTTTCGGCCGCCCACGCAACGTGCAGGTGTGCTCAGGGCGATGGGCCCAGACCCCTACGCGCTTAGGTTTAGACCGGCGTGCTGGCCTCTCTGTTTTGCCTAGGTGGGGCTGCGACGTGTTGATCTTCCGAGGCCGGGCATGACCCAGGAAAGTGTGTCCGGCCAAATGGGATCAAGCGTGTTGGGTTATGTGGTGCACCCCTGCAGGGAAGTTAATCTATTCGAATAGCCGTGATCTTCGGTAACAGGACGACTTGGAGTTGTACCTTGACCTTATGACAACTAGAACCGGATACTTAATAAAACACACCCTTCAAAGTTCCACAGACAACCCGGTGATCGCTTTTCCGCAGGGCGACGAGGAGAGGATCGCCGGGTAGGTTTATGCTATGCGATGCTACTTGGAGATGCTACTTGGAGATGCTACTTGGAGATGCTACTTGGAGATGCTACTTGGAGGACTTCAATCTACTCTCTTCTACATGCTGCAAGACGGAGGCTGCCAGAAGCGTAGTCTTCGACAGGATTAGCTATCCCCCTCTTATTCTGGCATTCTGCAGTTCAGTCCACCGATATGGCCTCCTTACACATATACCCATGCATATGTAGTGTAGTTCCTTGCTTGCGAGTACTTTGGATGAGTACTCA
>NW_025252248.1:0-2059 GCF_018294505.1 Triticum aestivum | reverse complement strand
CAACATTGCCACCTTATGGCGGAATGGCAGAACTTCAAAGTCAAGGCGGCTGTTGGCTCTGTTTTACCTCCTGAACCCGGCGCAACCTACCACTGCCGGCCGATTCCAGAAGGATATGCTAGGGTGATGGTGGATGAAATAACGGAGGGATTTGAGGAGCTCCAGCTTGACCACCCTACCGGTGAAGGGGAGACTCGGCTGGGTTCTGCTCTGAAGACTCCATGCCTATGGCGGAAGGAGCTCATCAAGCTTCCGAACTGGACGGCTCCGGCGAGTAAGGGCACTCCGCCTCCTCCTCCGCCTCCTCCTCCGGCGAGTGATCAGGGCACTCAGCCTCCTTCTCCGGCGCGTGGCGGCACTCCGCCTCCTTCTCCGCCAGCGCCGGCGCGCCAGAGCAGCCAGCCTCCTCCTTCTCCGCCTCGTCAGCAAGGGCGGAAGAGACCCGCCGCCGCTGCGGCTGCTCCGGCGCGTCGTAGTCCTTCTCCTCTGCCTCGTAAGCAAGGAAAGAAGACAGCCGCAACCGCTCCGTCTGCTCTGCCGGCGTCTAGCAGTACAGCTGCCAGAGGCGGGAGGCAATACAGATTCGGTCCTTCTCTGAAGACTCCAGAGAAGTTACCATACGAGAGGACCGAGGAGGAAACCAGGAAGATCGTGCGAGCCGAAGTGACAAACTTCTTTGAAGGGGTGAAAGCAAAGAAACATCCACCTCCGGAGGAGAAGGTAGATCCGGTGAAAGCAAAGCGCACTCTGGCTGCCCTGACAAAACCACCAAAGTCTCCGCCGAGAGGCAACTATGAGCGCATTCTTGCAAAGACATATGCCGAAGCGGAGCGGTCGGGAAGTACCGTGATAGATAAAAGGTTAAAAGAACGACGAGCTGGGAAAAAAATTGCCCAGCTCGGCGAACAAGCGAACCAATCGTGCCCCCCGCTCAAGGTGTCAAAAGACATCGTCGCTAATGATCCGAGTATGGTGCCCGGTAATAGCAATCTTGGAGATTACCTGCCCGACGATGTACATTATGAAATCATGGAGGTGGACGAACACAAATACCATTACAGGAAGCCTCTCGTCAAAGATGAAATATCTCTAAGCACGATGATGCGAAGACTACATGATTGGTACATGAAAACCTGCAGAGAGTCTGATGGGATGGATACTTTGACGCTGAGAGTTAAACCGGAGCATGACCTCGTTGGAATTGATCTGCTGAATGTTCCATTTGAGGATTTCTTCCAGTTTTACAATCAAAAGGCCCTCGATAAAACAACGATCACTTGCTACTGTCTGTAAGTAGTACTACTTCTGTCATTAAGTCTCTCTATATAGGTCAGCTCTTTCATTGCATGTATTTATACTTATCCTCACTATATTATGCAGATTGAAGATCGCCGAATTGAAGAAAAGACAAATCGGTGATATTGGGTTCATTAACACAAATCTCATAGATGCATATACGGTTGAAAAACGTCCCAAAGAAGCCGAGGCCAACTTGCTACAATCGTTGGTATTAAATCAAAACAAAGATATAATACTCTTTCCTTACAACTTCAAGTGAGTGTTACTGTCTTGTGCATATTCGCTTTCCCTTATTAGTCCAGGTTATGGTAATGTAATTGATGACTTATGCATGCATGCGCAGCTTCCACTATATTCTCCTAGAGATTAAGCTTGAGGAGGGAGTAGTAACCGTCTTAGACTCGAGACGAAAAGATCCCCAGGACTATGTGAACATGACTCAAATGCTCGAGAAGTAAGTTAAATCGATCATTATCCACCATATCAGCAACTTTGTTCATTTCCTGATATCAAGTATTTGTTTTCTTTGTCTGGCAGGGTTTGGAGAAAATTCACCTCAAAAGCTCCGGGACTACCGAAGAAGCTGCAATTTAATCACCTGAAAGTAAGTACTATAGTAGCATGTTCCGCGCATCTCCTAGTGATTCAAGCGCTAGTTTCATCAATACCATTTAGCATGCTTGCTTATCAGTTTGATTGACCTCTATTTCTTGTAAAGTGGTTGTGGCAGGAACCTGGGAATAATTACTGTGGATACTAC
>NW_025252247.1:0-2059 GCF_018294505.1 Triticum aestivum | reverse complement strand
CACTAACTCAGACCGATCCGTAGTAGTCCTCATAGAAGTCACCTCCATAGCCTGGAAGCTCAACATGATCATCCGGAAACAGACGGTCTCGCGGAGCTTGTGGACCATAGGGGCTAGGATGAGGTCTTGGACCAACAGACGGTGGCCTGCGGGGACCGCGAGGTGGGGTGATGCCTCCTACATCACGCCAAACCATCACGTCCGGCAGAGCAGATCTCACAGGATAGAGATCGCGCATATCCGAATATCCAGCTTGCACCGCCGGTGCAAACCGAGTCAAAGTGGCCCAGTGGTCAGCACGGGTATTGAAGAGCTCTAACCTCAAGGCCCGATTTTCACGGTCCTTATCCTCGAGCATCTCAGCAGTGGTGCGAGTCTATGAATCCTCCTGAGTGGGGTCAGCATAGATAGCCTGGAGATACCCTTGTGCTCCCGGAAGTGATCCTGGCATGTACCGGAAATCAGAGTCCCGAAATAGACCAGATCTGACTCGCATAATGGTCATCATAGAGTAGGCGGCGTCCTGCACAGCCATCTCAATAGTAACCCCGAGTCCATAGGAGCAGTGAAGAGGCTCGGTGGATCCAGGATAAGATGGAAATATCCTGACAGTGCAGAGATACTGGCTTTGATTAAAGGCTCGGAATTGCTCTTCGACCGTGTACTCAGGATACCAGCGGTATCCAGCCTCAGTCATTACCCTGACCAACTTGGCAGTATGGCCGGGTACATCTAGGCATCGAGTCAGGCGAACCACTTGATTGAGGTCGCGAGTGGCCATCTGAAAGCACAATCATAATGCAAGGGCATTAGAATTTCTAGCAAAATTTCGGCAACATAACAGCTGTAAATGCTCAAGAAGGATTTTGAGACATTTGACAAAGGATTACATACACACTCAACATCATCATATCAAAGTTCTGAATCCATTCTAACAACATAATGTGGTAGTAGAACTGAACTAGGCTTGTATCCATCAAACTTATAAGGTACTACTGATTGGTAACACGTGATCCTGATAGAGAGAATAGATCCTAATTCCTTAACCCCCGGTGGAAGAATGGACTGACTCAGATCAGAATGTCATAAGATAGAGGAATAAAAAGAGCCTTACGTTCCAACCCACAAACAATTCCCCTACATATAACTAAAGAATTTCTAGACTCAACATCGACCAGTTTGGCTTGAAGAACCTACAGGCAGTCCGGCTCTGATACCAACGCTGTCAGGACCCCAACTCGATGTCACATCGATCTAGCCGGTAACACCTCATATCACTTTGCGGCCTCACGCACGGTATCCCCACGGGTGTCACCTTACCTTTGCCCGGGACCGTTTGCGCCTTTTGGCTCACGTATATGATAGTGTCGCTAGCATCCATATGATAAGGAGCCTGGGCTGACATGACTAGTCGTAAACCCAAAGTGGCACAGACTTACAGGGACAGGCATCCATGACCCAGCTTCGAACGTGTCGGTCATCAGCAAGTGGGTCCGGGCTGTAGCACTGGGCTAGCAGGACTCCGGTAAACCGGGCTGTAGCAGGCTAACAGGACTCCGGTACTCAAGCGTGACATTTCCCCGAAGGGACAGACACCGGAACGAAGAAGGACACATGCCGGCCAGCCTAAGTGTTCCAGAGCAGTAGCAAGCTACCATGGCTCAGCGGTAACACTAGGAGACATTTCCCGGTAAGAGAGGCTACTAAAGATAAACAACTAGATAGTCAGATCCCACACATACCAAGCATTTCAATCATACACACAATATGCTCGATATGTGCAAATACAACGAAGCATCACAACATGACTCTACGACACAAGTACTTTATTTAAGGCTCAGGGAGCCATACATAACATACACAAAGGTACGGGTCTCACGACCCAACATACAAGTCATACAGTCATACAAACCAGCAGCGGAAGTAACTTGTCTGAGTACAGACAACTAGTAAAATAAAAGAGGCTTGGAAAGCCTAGCTATACTACGTGGTCCTTCACAAGCTCAGGGTCACCACCTGGGTCTTTAGCCTACTCGTTGATGTCAACGTCTACATAGAA
>NW_025252246.1:0-2059 GCF_018294505.1 Triticum aestivum | reverse complement strand
ACAAGTCCATTCTAGTTTCATGAATGATTTAACTCATGGCTTCTTCCATTCTTGTTTCATGCATGATTGTAGAAATTCTATCGAGTTCTTCCGGAGCACAGGGCTAGAGCGGACCAGATCGTGCTGCGCCAATGCAAGAAGAAGGCCCGCCAGATGCAGTACGAGGTGCGCTATGTGGCCATCTCCACATACTACCACGACGTTCTTGGTGTGAAGATGACCAAGGAAGAAGCGCGGAGGATGGGCATTACCTTGGAGAGGCCCAAGTTCTTGCCGGTAAGTATAAAAGATTTTTCATTATACTTTCATATATTATGCTTTCATTATGCTTTCATTACGTTGTGGTACATTATGCTTTATGCTTTATGCTTCCATAACACCAATTTGGACACACCTACATGCCATTATGCTTTTATTATGTAGGTGTATCCAAATTGGTGTTATGGAAAAGACGAGTCCTGGGCGGCATTGGTGGATCTTTGGTGTGATGAGGATGGAGCCTGGGCGGCTATGAGAACCAAAAATAAGGCTAACCGAGGGACGAAGGGAGTACATGCTCAGGGAAACCAAAACCACTATCTCCACAAGGCAGTTAATGTATGACTAACCCCATTAAACATTCTTCTTCTTCTATTTACAATCACTTTCTTATGTATGACTAACCTCTGTTTGGTGGTGCAGGAGGAGAAACTGAAGCGGCCGCTCTCACACATGCAGGCGTGGGAGATCGCCCATACGCGGAAGGACCCCAAGCCTGGCGAGCCCAAGTACTACGGCAAGAAGACCGCAGGGAGGAAGAAGGCCTACTCCGAAGCGTATCTGAAGTTACATCCTGACACACCTGGCCCCATTGCGGCGCATCTGGACGACATGGCGGTGGTGAGGATGGGGCCCAAGGAGCATGGTCGGGAGGCGGTTCTCGATGCTGTGATCACTCCTAGTATCTCCTACACACAACTTCGTCGGATCGACCCGAGCCTGAGCTAGCGCACGAGCCAGCCAGTGACTAGTGCACAATCCCTCTTTCAGGAGCAACAATCTGTAAGTATTTTCCCTCTTATCTTCATTGCTCACTTTATTTTCCATATTTAGTAGTTTTATGAGTTCCATCATGTCATACCGTAGGCCTACCTGGAGTACACACGCCAGGAGACCATGGCGTGGCATCAGAGGCTTTATGAACACCAAGTGCAGAGGGATAGCCAGATGCAGCAGGCTTTTCAGGAAATGGCGGCCGGCAGGTGTCCTTAGTTCCCTCCAGCACAATGCCCTCCAGCACAACCAGTGCTGCTGAGCTTTGAGGAGTTTATGGCACAGAACGCTGGCCCCTCGCCGGTTAGTTCATCCCCAATCTATTCACCCAAAGCATGCCATGCCTTTCAACACAGTCATATATCCCGTTAATATGTCTTTTCAACATCCAGGGAACAGGTGGATCTACCATTGGCGGTGGTCTTCGCAGCACTCCGGAGACACGGAGCCTGACCACTCCGATCCACGGAGGCGGAGGCGGAGGTGGAGGCGGTCTTGGCGGTAGCGCTGCCGCTAGCAATGACGACCTGGGCTTCGGCGCTCTTGGCGGTGACGACCTCCGTGGTGCTCGACGTCCTGGCGCTTAAGCCTTGTGTGTGGTGATGATGCTTGAGATGACTTGTGTGTGGTGATGATCATTTAGATGACTTGTGTGCTTTTCTATATGCTTATGCTTATGTTGGTTGTGATGATGATCATTTAGAGACTTGTGTGTGATCATGCTTATGCAATTATTGTTGTGATGATGCTTATGCTTACGTTCGTTGATATGTGCTGATATGTGCTGTTATTTGAATTGAACTGATTTGAAAACAAACAGAAAAAAATCAAAAGCAAACTATGCCGACGGCTGTGCCGTCGGCATAGTGCTGGCGTGAGCTCCCAGTAGCTGACACGTGGCACCTATGCCGACGGCGTAGCCGTCGGCTTAGTTTAAAAACTGTGCCGACGGCTAGGCCGTCGGCATAGGCGCCCACGTGTCAGCTACTGGGAGCTCTGTATGAAGGAATATGCCGACGGCTTGGCC
>NW_025252245.1:0-2059 GCF_018294505.1 Triticum aestivum | reverse complement strand
GGAGATCCCCTTCAACGCCGTCGTCGCTCCGGTCCATCTCCGGCCGCACCAAGGACTCCGTCGCACTCACTGTGAGCTTAGCCATCTCCCCCTCCCTTCCGTTCTTGCTCCCGAGCCGTGTAGCAACCTCCCGGAGCTCAACCGCACCCACCGCCGTGGAGCTCGTCGCCGACGTGCTCCCGGTCATCCTCCGGCCACAAGATGGTGTCCATCTTGCTCACCGCGTTCCACAGCACCTAGCTAGCCACTCCACGAGCCTCACCGAACCCTCTAGCACCAAGTTCACCTCCGACCGAACCTCGGTGGCCGCCAAAGTCGTCGCCGGCGTCGACTCCGGCCACCCCGACCCCAACGGACTCCGCCAAGAGCTGCGGGTTGTCCCCAGCTCCACTCCGGTGGCCTCCGCGGTCCATTTAGTGGCCGAAATGGCCAAAACCACTCCCGCCACCGCGTCGGGCTCGCCGGCGGCTAAACGCCGGCAGCCGACATTGACTTTGACCACGGGTGGGCCCTGGTTGACTCCCCTGAGTCAATGACAGGTGGGGCCCAGCCCTGCTAATTAAACAGGATTAGTTTTAATTAAGTTTTAATTAAAATAATCACCCTGACATGCGGGACCCACTGTCAGGTTTGACCTAGACCAGTTCCGTTGACCTGCTGACGTCACACTGACGTCAGGCTGACGCAGTAATTAATTTTCTGGATTTAAATTAAATCAGGAAATTCCAGAATATTAGTTAAACTTCAAACATTCATAACTTTTATTCTGTAACTCCAAATTGGACAAATTATATATGAAAAATGATCAGAAAAATCCAATCTATCCATCTGTACTATTTTCATGCATGATCAAACAAGTTAAATTGATGTTTTAATCAGAACAAGAAAAGGCACTTTAAAAGGCCATATTTGAATTTGAAATTTGAATCTTTGATTCAAATTTGCTCAAACCCTTCTGGTTTTTAGTTGCATTAGCCCAACACACTCATATTGCCATGTTTCATGCATGCATCATATTGTTGCATATTGTTTGGTAATGTTGTGTATCGGTGCTCTCTGCGGCAGGTTCCGTCCCCGAAGAGTACCCTGATTACCCTAGCGAAGAACCGTATCCGTGCAACGAACCATCAGGCAAGCAACCAACCATTTGATCATATCGATACAATCCCATGTTCTCGCTCCTGCTCTCTTTTACTGCATTAAGACAACGCGATTCAAACTGCTGTGTGCTACGGTAGTTGAACCCATTTCCTCTGCATGACCTGTCATTGCCACAGTAACTAGATGAAACCCACTAGCATGTGTAGGAGTTGATTGAGCCATATGTTTGTGTTGTTCCTACCTTGCTATGCCTGCTATGCTTAGAGTCGTGTCAGGTCTGGTTCATCTGGGTGATGGGCTAGAGTGAAATGTTAATGTCGGTAATGAGAGTGGTGTGGTGAACACGATTTGGTAAACGTATCAATGAGAGGCCATGTAGGAGTGCATGGTGGGTTGTTTCATTGAGACCGACCTTAAGCACTGAGATCTGTATGTGTGATTTAAGAATCAGCTACTACCATACATTGGGCCCTAAAATATGACCCCGCTCGACTTCTTATTCACCCTAGCTCTCTGTCAAGGAGTTGCAAGTAGTTTCTGGTGTTTGTAGCCTACTGGAGGCCGTGGACAGCGCTGACCGTAGGGGTGGGCTGTGATGCGGTAGGTACGTGGCACGGTGTACCGAATACCCGTTAGGTATCTCGGGAACCCTGTTCACATCGTTCGGGGCCGTATGGGAAACCTCGGCCGGACTCCCTGCGGATGGAACCTGAATAGGCGATAAACCTGGACTAGAGGCTTAAGTGTTTAGGTAGGTCGTGGTCTACACCCACGTCGGCTTTCGCTTGAAGTCTGCCGAGCACATGTCGTGTGCAGACGCTAAGTGGTGGAAACATGTATGAAGAAGTACACCCCTGCAGGGTTAACATGATCTATTCGAATAGCCGCGTCCGCGGTAAAGGACTACTTGGTTGCCTATACAGTTCATAGACAAGTAAATGGAAACTACTAAAAGCCT
>NW_025252244.1:0-2059 GCF_018294505.1 Triticum aestivum | reverse complement strand
GTCTCGGTGGACATTCTTCATCTCTTCTCCGGTGGACTCAATTCAAGTTTTTCGGTAGTGATCATATTCTTTTCCTCGGCTCAAGTGTTTTCCCTTGCTCGTTTTCCTCTTGCCATTTTATTATTCCGGAGTGCTCAAGACATTTCAGGAGATTCGTCTGTGTTCGAATTAATTCGAGGTTGTCACCTCATTCAAATATTTCAATTGTTCCGGTGCTTCATCTTTCTATTCATCAAGCCTTTTCAACGGTGTTTTTCTCTTCAGTGGGCCCTAACCCACAGGTCTTTTTCCAGGATCTTACCTGACTCTTCTAATTTCCCGGAGCTATTCTCAAATCCGTTTCGAAGTTTGATGTAAGTATGAATTTCATCAGTCAGATGCCTTTCCAAGATAATTTTCAAATTCTTTTCATTGTTGGCCCAACCTCTTTGCTTTCCATTCTCCCGGAGTATCTCAGTAATTTTGGTGGCGTTTTTCCCGTCATCAGTTGAAGATCGAAGAAGAGTTTTTCCTCTAAACCGTGTCCATCCTCCCGAAGTTTCGCGGTTCTAGCCTCTTGTTATCCTTTCGAATTATTCCTTGTCAGATATTCTTTCTTACCTATCCAGAGTATTTCAGGAGTTGTTTCTTTTTCGTTTCACCGGAGGCCATCATTTCAGTTATCGTTCTCTATTTATCCCAGTGCTTCATTCAAATGTTCGTTAATCAGCTCATTGTCTCTTCGTTCTTTTGCATCTAAATCCCCTCGAACATATTGGTTCTTCTAATTCTTCCCGGCGATTCATTCTCTTTCATCAGTCATTTTCGAATTCTAACGGTGGTTCGTTCAAGATTCTTTTCCTTGATTATCATTTTAATTCATTCTTGTTTCCAATCCTACTGGTGGTTCATGAAGACTTTCTCAAGTTTTGTGCTATGGTTCCCCTTAATCCTTTTTAAGAAGAATAAGTAGTATGAAAAATCCGGTTGTCATTAATTAAATTTGACGAAGGATAAGCATACAATAAATCTTATTCTTATTTCATCCAAGTGAGTAATTCCTTCATTCGGAGTTTGTTCTTCATGAATAAATTCTAGTTCCAAGTGTTTCATCTTTTCTTTTCGGGAGTTCTAATTTCCTCGGCCATTTCGTCAGAACCTCCATCTAAATCATCGCAGGGATCATCTTATTCTTTCATCCTTCATTCTATTTCATCATCCTTTTGTCACCGGAGTTCTTCATGGTGGTTCTTGTGACGCCCCCGATCCAATCGTACACTAATCATGCACGCAAACGTGTACGATCAAGATCAGGGACTCACGGGAAGATATCACAACACAACTCTAAAACATAAATAAGTCATACAAGCATCATAATACAAGCCAGGGGCCTCGAGGGCTCGAATACAAGTGCTCGATCATAGACGAGTCAGCGGAAGCAACAATATCTGAGTACAGACATAAGTTAAACAAGTTTGCCTTAAGAAGGCTGGCACAAACTGGGATACAGATCGAAAGAGGCGCAGGCCTCCTGCCTGGGATCCTCCTAACTACTCCTGGACGTCGTCAGCGGGCTGCACGTAGTAGGGGCACCTCCGGTGTAGTAGGGGTCGTCGTCGACGGTGGCGTCTGGCTCCTGGACTCCAGCATCTGGTTGCGACAACCAGAAAGAAAGGAAAAGGGGAAAAAGGGGGGAGAAAGCAACCGTGAGTACTCATCCAAAGTACTCGCAAGCAAGGAACTACACTACATATGCATGGGTATATGTGTAAGGAGGCCATATCAGTGGACTGAACTGCAGAATGCCAGAATAAGAGGGGGATAGCTAATCCTGTCGAAGACTACGCTTCTGGCAGCCTCCGTCTTGCATCAAGTAGAAGAGAGTAGATTGAAGTCCTCCAAGTAGCATCTCCAAGTAGCATCTCCAAATAGCATCTCCAAGTAACATCTCCAGTAGCATAATCCTACCCGGCGATCCCCTCCTCGTATCCCTGAGAGAGAGCGACCACCGGTTGTATCTGGCACTTGGAAGGGTGTGTTTTATTAAGTATCCGGTTCTAGTTGTCATAAGGTCAAGGTA
>NW_025252243.1:0-2059 GCF_018294505.1 Triticum aestivum | reverse complement strand
CGACGGTCGCCACCGTCCCGGACCTCGCCGGCGTCGAGACGCCGGTGGGGTTGACCCACTTGACCACGGCAGAACCCCCCTGGGTCGATGACAGGTGGGGCCAGCCCCTGTTAATTAGTTTAGGTGTTAGATTAGTTAACACTAATTAAGTTAGCTAATTAGATAGGCCACTGACATGCGGGCCCCGCCCGGCTAACTAAGTTAGTTAGGGCTAACTAACTTGGTTAGTTGACTGGGTCACTGACCAGTGGACCCCACTGGTCAGGTTTGACCTGGTCGACGCCTTTGACCTGCTGACGTCACCCCGGCGTCATGCTGACGCAATAATTCCTTTCTGGAATTTAAATAAATCTTAAATGATTTAATAATTCCAGAAAATAGCTAAAACTTCTAAAATTCATAGAAATTCAACCGTAACTCCAAATTAAATAATTTATATATGAAAAATTATCAGAAAAATTCAAGGAATCCATCTGTACCATTTTCATGCATGTTAGAACAACTTATCACTACTGTTTAGGACAAATGAATTAAATGGCATTTGAATAATCACATATGGACTTTGAATTTGAATCTTGTATTCAAACCAACTTCATTTAATCTGTTGCTAGTTGCATTAGCTCAAAACACATTCATATTGCCATGTCATAGCATGCATCATTTTGTGCATTGCATTGATTGTGTTCTTCTTTGTTGCCGGTATCTGTTCCCTCCCGGTAGACGATGTTCCGACGTTGTGATCGTTGACACTGATGAAGACTCAATGCTATCTTCAGAAGTGCCAGGCAAGCAAAACCCCCTTGTTCATTCCGATACAATCCCACTCTCTCGCTCCTGCTCTCTTTTACTGCATTAGGACAACAACGATTCATCTGTTACTTGCTGCGGTAGCTGAACCCCTTTATCCTTTGCATGACCTGTCATTTCCACAGTAAATAGATGAAACCCTTTAGCATGAGTAGGAGTTGTTTGAGCCCTGTTGTGCCTACTCATTCATGCTTGTTTGTCATGCCTGCTACTGCTTAGAGTTGAGTCAGGACTGATTCATCGGGGATGAATCAGAGGTGTGTGAACATGTCCTACTGTGTGTGAGCTAAGTGTGTGAACACGATTTGGTAAAGGTAGCGGTGAGAGGCCATGTAGGAGTACATGGTGGGTTGTCTCATTGCAGCCGTCCTCAGGAACTGAATTCTGTGTTTGTGATCCATGATTCAGCTACTACCACGCATTGGGCCCGAAACCAATGGACCCTCTCGGCTTCTTGATCACCCTTGTCCTCTGTCCAGGAGTTGCAAGTAGTTTCTGGTGTTTGTAGTATGCTGGAGGCCGTGCACAGCGCTGACCGTAGGGGTGGGCTGTGATGCGGTAGGCACGTGGCACGGTGTACCGGGCGCCCGTTTGGTGTCTCGGGAACCCTGTTCACATCGTTTGGGGCTGTGAGCGAAACTCCGGCCGGATCTCCTCATGGATGGAACCCGAATAGGCGATAAACCTGGACTAGAGACTTGAGTGTTTAGGCAGGCCGTGGCCGACACCCACGTTGGGCTTCCGCTTGAAGGTTGCCGAGTACATGTCGTGTACACGGCGGTAAGTGGTGAGAGCGTGTGTGAAGAAGTACACCCCTGCAGGGTTAATATGATCTATTCGAATAGCCGTGTCCGCGGAAAAGGACTTCTGGGTTGCTTATATCAGTTCATAGACAAGTGAAAGTGGATACTCTAAAATACGCAAGATAAGCGTGAGTGCTATGGATGGCGTTCTCGTAGGGAGACGGGAGCGGATCCATAGTGGTGTATTGATATGGTGAATATGTGGACTCGTGTGCGCCACCTCAAAAGAGTCGCTTGCAGTCGTAGTTTAGGATAGCCACCGAGTCAAAGCTGGCTTGCTGCAGTTAAACCCCACCACCCCTTTGTTGATAATGATGCATATGTAGTTAGTTCTGATGTAAGTCTTGCTGGGTACATTTGTACTCACGTTTGCCTATTTTATGTTTTTGCAGAGAGACTTCAGTCTCACTAGTAATTCCGCGTGGTCTTCGACGTTTAGCTTGTTACCT
>NW_025252242.1:0-2059 GCF_018294505.1 Triticum aestivum | reverse complement strand
GGCAACCTTCAAGCGGAAGCCCAACGTGGGTGTCGGCCACGACCTACCTAATCACCTAAGCCTCTAGTCCAGGTTTATCGCCTATTCGGGTTCCATCCATGAGGAGATCCGGCCGAGGTTTCGCTCACAGCCCCAAACGATGTGAACAGGGTTCCCGAGATACCTAACGGGTATTCGGTACACCGTGCCACGTACCTACCGCATCACAGCCCACCCCTACGGTCAGCGCTGTCCACGGCCTCCAGTAGGCTACAAACACCAGAAACTACTTGCAACTCCTGGACAGAGAACTAGGGTGAATAAGAAGTCGAGAGGGTCCATTGGTTTCGGGCCCAATGCATGGTAGTAGCTGAATCTTAAATCACACATACAGATCTCAGTGCTTAAGGTCGGCTTCAATGAAACAACCCACCATGTACTCCTACATGGCCTCTCATCGATACCTTTACCAAATCGTGTTCACCACACCACTCTCATTACCGACATAATCATTTAACTCTAGCCCATCACCCAGATGAACCAGACCTGACACGACTCTAAGCATAGCAGGCATAGCAAGGTAGGAACAACACATACATATGGCTCAATTAACTCCTACACATGCTAGTGGGTTTCATCTAGTTACTGTGGCAATGACAGGTCATGCAAAGGAAGTGGGTTCAACTACCGTAGCACACAGCAGTTTGAAACGCGTTGTCTTAATGCAGTAAAAGAGAGCAGGAGCGAGAACATGGGATTGTATCGATATGATCAAATGGTTGGTTGCTTGCCTGATGGTTCGATGCACTGATACGGTTCTTCGTTAGGGTAATCACGGTACTCCTTGGAGGCAGAACCTGCCGCAAAGAACACCGATACACAACCATCACCAAACAATGTGCGACAATATGAGGCATGCATGAAACATGGCAATATGAGTGTGTTGGGCTAATGCAACTAAGACCAGAAGGGTTTGAACCAATTTGAACCAAAGATTCAAATTTCAAACTCATACATGGCCCTTTAAGGTGTTATATCTTGTTCTGCATTAAACATCAAGTTAACTTGTTTAATCATGCATGAAAATAGTACAGATGGATAGATTGGATTTTCTGATCATTTTTCATATATAATTTGTCTGATTTGGAGTTACAGAATAAAAGTTATGAATTTTTGAAATTTAAACTATATTCTGGAATTTCCTATATTAGATTAAATCCAGAAAATCAATTACTGCGTCAGCCTGACGTCAGTGTGACATCAGCAGGTCAACGGGACACGGTCCGGGTCAAACCTGACAGTGGGTCCCGCGTGTCAGTGTGATTAGTTAAACTAAAATTAATTTAAACTAATCCTAATTAGTTAACAGGGCTGGGCCCCACCTGTCATTGACTCAGGGGAGTCAACCAGGGCCCACCCGTGGTCAAACCCGGGTCGGCTGCACCGGCGTTTAGCCGCCGGCGAGCCCGACGCGGCGGCGGAAGTGGTTTTTGCCGTTCCGGCAACCAAACGAGCCGCGGAGGCCACCGGAGAGGAGCTGAGGACGAACCGCAGCTCTTGGTGGAGTCCGTTGGGGTCGGGGTGGCCGGAGTTGGCGCCGGCGACGACTTTGGCGGCCATCAGAGTTCGGCCGAAGTCGAACTTGTCGCAAGAGGGGTCGGTGAGGTGCGGGGAGTAGCTAGTTAGGTGCTACGTGACGCAGTGAGCATGATGGACACCGTGGAGTGGCCGGAGGACGACCGGGAGCACGTCAGCGACGAGCTCCGCGGCGGTGGGTGCGGTTGAGCTCCGGGAGGTCGCTACACGGCTCGGGAGCAAGAAAAGAAGGGAGGGGAAGATGGCTAAGCTCACGGGGAGTTCGACGAAGCCCTTGGTGCGGCCGGGGACGGACCGGAGCGACGACGGCGTTGAAGGGGATCTCCGGCGACGGCGGTTCGGGCGAGGTCGTTGCGGTGGACTCGGGCGTTGCGAGCGCTCGGGGCTCGGCTTGCTCGATGAAGTGGACAGCGGCGGAGCTCCTGGACACGACGAGAGGACGCACGGGCGGCGGGGAGCACGGCTACGACGTAGGCACGGCGGT
>NW_025252241.1:0-2059 GCF_018294505.1 Triticum aestivum | reverse complement strand
GGGGGGGGGTTGTGATTTGACGGCTCATTGGCCATTACTGGGGCGCTACGACCAGGGTGTGTCTACCGTGCAGTTGTGCCCACTAATTTGTGCATATGGCACGTGGACCCAGTTGCCGGTTGCCCCACATATCAGTGAAAGGAAGTAGAAAGACAGGAGTAACTAGTTACACATAAATATATTTTTGACAGAGAGATACTCCATCTGTAAAGAAATATACAAATCTATTATATCATAACTTTATACATAAGAAAAATCAAGGGGAATATATATAACATATATAATTCTAAAAAATAGAGTTGTTTTTAACATAGTATAGACGAGTTGGTGATGATGGTGTGCCTGCTATCCTGCAATATAGGCCGTCCAATTTATATATGACGGATAGGAAGGAAACTATGCCAATTTTGCAAAAAGGCACCCACACACCTCTCCACATTTGCAAATAAGGCCATCCCTCGTTCATACTTTTCTCTCACAAGATAAAATACTCATACAAATCCATCTTGATGTTACGTGCAACGCACGGGCATTATGGGGGTTTAGCTTTTTTTATGGGGGTTCAGCTGAGAATATAATACTCAGATAGGATCACGGTTCTAGACTTTGGGCCGCAGGCCTACCATGCATGTTTGTGGGCCCACGTGTTCTACCTCAGCGCTTTTCATACTGCAAGCGATCGGTATGGCGCTGGTTTTAGATGCTGTCACAAGGCGAATACACAAAATTGAATAAAGCACGGCAGGTGTTGGAATGAAATTGAACGACAGTTCCTAACTAGCAATGAGAGTTGCAACTCTATCAACGATATACCATGTGATAAATAATACTGTCGTACTACATATAACAAAGGACACTTATTTCACCATGCCAGATTATTACATCAAAATCTCTCGGAGTAAAGATCAGTTCGGCAGTTGCGTGCTGCTACTAAAGAATTTCAAAGTTGATTTGGACCAGCTCTCCTTGCCGAGAAAATTCGATTTTGACATCATCCCCTACCGCAAGATATGATTTAGATTTGAACCTTGACCATCCTTTCGCATCAATCATCATGCGACCATCCTTTGTACTTATGGTATATTAAGCAGGTTCATTCACACCAAGGCTGCGCATGGTAAGAGAAACTTGGCCGTGGTCGCCAGGATTGTTGAAGACTCCCTCGTTGCTTTAGGAATTCTCTGTTTGCAAACAAGAAGACATACCCAAATAGTTAGATGAACACAGTGAATCATGTGAAACAACATGGAAAGAAAAAGAACGAGGCACTTGGGCGGCCAATCCTTACCAAGAAGGTGGACATGTCGGTTTTTGTAAGGACTTTGGTATATGAAGTGCGAACAGCAGCCCAGTCTGTTGTCGGTGCAACTACTCGTTCGGTTGCTGCTGCACGGGCCGGAGCAGATGCAATTGCAAGTGTTGGTGCAGGTGCCGAAGCTGCTGCTGCTGCCAAAGATGGTGCTCCTTGTAGAGCTGGTACCGGTGTCGGAGCAGGTGCCGGTGTCGATGCCCGATCCTCCGGTAGATCAGACTGATCCGCTGACGTGGTCGGCGCCCAATCCTCAGCTGGATCAGACTGAGCTGCTGCCACTGTCAGTGCTAGAGCAACTACCGGTGCTCGATCCGTTGCTGAAGGTGGTACCGATGTGCGAGACAGCGGCGATCGTGTCTCGTCTGCTATCATCAGCTTTCTAACTTGACTAGGATCTGTGACCGTGATCCAGTTTTTTTCTTCATTTCTTTTAAATGTGAGAAGGACTAATTGTGGCGTTTTTGTTAAACCAAACTGTAGTTCATCACAGGGATTCAGCTTGTACTCAGACAACAGACTGATCCAATTTTTTCCAGCAATATAAGTGATGGACAGTGCCTTCGGTACTAACACAACATAAGAAGTGAAACCTGCAAAAATAGCCATCATACAGCAAACCAAACGGTTTATTCTGTGATGAATGTCACATGGCAAAACCCACATCATAAAATTGCAGGAAAAGAAAGAAAACATGACACTAAATCAATAAGATTTAGACAGTAAATCAATAAGATTTACTTGATTTGA
>NW_025252240.1:0-2059 GCF_018294505.1 Triticum aestivum | reverse complement strand
ATAGCCATAGGTGGGCCGCGTGGATGGATGGGCTGGCTGGGATATGACCATAGGCCTGGCCGCGGGCTGTCCAGCTATCTCTCTCTAAAAATTTCGAGAAAAATAACCAGGGGAGCGAAAAAATAGAAAGAGGGGTTAGAGGTAGAATATTTCAAAAAATAAAATATTCTTGGAGCGCTGGAACTTTGCACAAGTAGAATAAAATGGTTTGGCAATTTTTTAGAGATAGAAAAATAATTCAAGTTTGAATTAGATTCAAACTTGAGCCATTTTTGAATCCAACCAAAACAAGTCCAAAGGATCTGAAATTTGGCAGAGAGGGTGTAGGAATGGTTTAAGATTAATAGGAAAAGAACGAACATTTTATGGAACAAAATAATGCCACTTGCA
The DNA here is from genome assembly GCF_018294505.1 of Triticum aestivum. Taxonomy (NCBI): domain Eukaryota; kingdom Viridiplantae; phylum Streptophyta; class Magnoliopsida; order Poales; family Poaceae; genus Triticum; species Triticum aestivum. The sequence continues at coordinate 1,669 of NW_025252240.1, read as the reverse complement.
ATAGGTGGGTGAAATTTGCAAGAAGGAAGAAGTGAAATGGTTTGCACTTGGAGAAGGGCCTTGGAGGAAAGATCATGGATGCAAAAATAGTTTAGAAATGAGAGGGATTTATAATGCAAGTTTGTTGCGGTTAATTCCAAACTAATGGAATGTTTTATATAGCTCCCTAATAATATTGGGAGTATATGTTCTGAAGAGAAACACCATGTGAATTCACTCGGTTTAAATGGATCGAAGATCCGTACGATTTGATTGTTGAGAAAAAGATGGCATGATGACATGATGCAAAGATGAATGCAATAGACAAAACAAATCACACAACGAATCTTGGAAACCCTGGAAGGCATCTAAAGCTCCAGTCTTGGGGCGTCACAACACTCCACCACTACGAGAGGATCTCGTCCTGAGATCTAGGATGGCACCAGATAGAAAACGGAAGAGGTAAAACAAAGTTGCTTCTTTGTACAAATGAGTGATACCAAAGAACCTTGAGAGGTTTAAAAACTTGAAAGAAAGAATACAACGGAGATGAATGAAGTTGAAAACACTCCATTAAAAAGAGGAACAAGGAACATTACTAGAACCTTGTAGGTTGAAAGACATAAGAAAAAGGGTTGCAATGGACAAGAAGTACATGCAAGCACTCCGGTAGAAACAAGATGTACAAGGAACGATAAGGATCAATTACGACAACACTCCGATTGGAAAAGGAAGATAAAGAATATGAGCTTGGCAAAATGAAAGCACTTGGATGGGAGTCTGGTTAGAAGAGGAATGATAGCCACAACACTCCGGTTAAAACAAGATAGAGAAGGAAAAAAGAATGATATAATTTAGGCAGCACTCCGACTGTAAATGGAAGGAATTCAACATGGACTTGACAAGATGAGAGGATACTTGATGAGATCAACAACACACTGCCTCCGGAACTATTGAAAGAATTGCACAAGGGGTAAGAAAGATTTCAGACGGCACTCCGGTTGAGAAGGGAGGCAAAACTTGATAAGATGAGAGAACTTGAATGAAGGACACGACACTCCGGTTGAATGGATAGACAAAGGAAAGAGCATGATCTTGGCAAGACGAGATGATGGGATGAAGAGAGCAACATCACCATGCCTCCGGAACAAATGAATGGAAAACTAGATGGTTGGAAAGAAAAGAACAGAGAAGAAGAATGACAACTCTCGCAAATAAAATTGAAAGAGCATGCTTACGAAGAAAATTTGAACGGAGTTGTTGAAAAATTAACCACGAAAAACAATAAGCTGCTTGTGGGCTTATAAAAACATCTCAAAACTATGAGGTGAAATTCTGCCACTAACGGAAACAACAGATTGGATTGATATGAACAAGGAAACGAGAAACTTATATCACCGGGAGGATAAATGAAGAACTTGGGTTATTTACAAGCACCATAAGTAGCAACAATCCTTAGGGAAAGCTTTAGGTGAAATATAACCCAAGATAACTCCAATGAAGAGATTGATGGGTTGCAAAGGTTCTCATGAATGAATTGAAAATGATGGGTTTAAAATATGTCATTCCAGACAACTTATGAATCATGAAACACGCAGGAAAATTGTCAAGAGTGAGATAACACCACCTCAAAAGATAAGATAGAAAGAATTGCACTTCGGAATGCAAGATGAAGAATGTTTGAATTCCT
>NW_025252239.1:0-2059 GCF_018294505.1 Triticum aestivum | reverse complement strand
TAAAAATAAAATTGGGTTGCCTCCCAACAAGCGCTATCGTTTAACGCCCCTAGCTAGGCATAAAAGCAAGGATAGATCTAGGTATTGCCATAATAGTGGTATGGCAAGTCATGAAAACTTTTCTCATATTCTCTACGTTCAGCAGCAAGTTTTCTTTGAGGCAATCAAAAATAATCAAAAGGGCTAAATTTAATGGGACAAAAGTCCCCAAGATCAATCTCGGGAGGTATGGGTTCCTCCCTAGGCCCTTTGTATTGCACAACCAATTCATCATTACAAGCATTCTTTTGGCAAAAAGTCACAAGCCTTTGTTCAAGAGGAAAACCTAATCCATTATTCTGAATAGCAAAATCATCATTAAGCTCGGAAATTCTATCAACTAGAATATCAATTGGAACCTTTTTCCTAAGATTTTCATTATAAGCAATATGATCCAAAGATTGTAAATGCATCATGTCTTCTTGATTAAAAAGGATAGCTTCAATGGGAGGATGACTAGCATCTACCCTATAATGCGCAAAGATTTCTTTGGCCTCTTTTATTATGAATCTAAACTCATGAGCCAAAAAGATAGTGGCGGCACGCTTAACAGAAGAATGCTCAATATTAGAGAATTCTAGGAAAAATCTTTGTATGCAAGGATGCATGTGCATAAATTGCCTTTCAAGTTCAACTATAAGCATGGCAATAGCGTCCGCAAGACTACTAGTTCTATGAAGAATAGAACCGCCCATAGAAGGCAAAGCACCGGCACAAGTAAAGGGATCTTGAATAACTCCTTTTCCAATAATATTATCACTACCAATTCAAAATCTTTATGTATGCAAGGTAGGGGGTTCTTCAGCAGGAGCATCAGAATTTTCTATGATATTATTATTGTCCATATCAGCAAAAATTTCCCCAATTTTAGACATAACGACAGAGAGAGCGAGGGGCAAAAAAGAAGAAGGCGAACGGAAAAGAGAGGGCAAATAAAACGGCAAGGGTGAAGTGGGGGAGAGGAAAACAAGAGGCAAATGGCAAATAATGTAATGCGGGAGATAAGGGATTGTGATGGGTACTTGGTATGTTGACTTTCGCGTAGACCTCCCCGGCAACGGCGCCAGAAATGGCTTGTTGTCGGGAGTCTAATCTTGACTTGACTTCGCGTAAGCCTCCCCGGCAACGGCGCCAGAAATCCTTCTTGCTACCTCTTGAGCATTGCGTTGGTTCTCCCTTGAAGAGGAAAGGGTGATGCAGCAAAGTAGCGTAAGTATTTCCCTCAGTTTTTGAGAACCAAGGTATCAATCCAGTAGGAGGCTACACGCGAGTCCCTCGTACCTACACAAAACAAGTAAATCCTCATAACCAACGCGATAAGGGGTTGTCAATCCCTTCACAATCACTTACGAGAGTGAGATCTGATAGATATGATAGGATAATATTTTCGGTATTTTTGTGATAAAGATGCAAAGTAAAATAAAAGCAAAGAAAATAAATAAGTGTTGGAAGATTAATATGATGAAGATAGACCTAGGGGCCATAGGTTTCACTAGTGGCTTCTCTCAAGAGCATAAGTATTTTACGGTGGGTGAACGAATTACTGTTGAGCAATTGACAGAATTGAGCATAGTTATGAGAATATCTAGGTATGATCATGTATATAGGCATCACGTCCGAGACAAGTAGACCGACTCCTGCCTGCATCTGCTACTATTACTCCACTCATCGACCACTATCCAGCATGCATCTAGAGTATTAAGTTCATGAAAACAGAGTAACGCCTTAAGCAAGATGACATGATGTAGAGGGATAAATTCATGCAATATGATAAAAACCCCATCTTGTTATCCTCGATGGCAACAATACAATCCGTGCCTCCCTACTGTCACTGGGAAAGGACACCACAAGATTGAACCCAAAGCTAAGCACTTCTCCCATTGCAAGAAAGATCAATCTAGTAGGCCAAACCAAACTGATAATTCGAAGAGACTTGCAAAGATAACCAATCATACATAAAAGAATTCAGAGAAGATTCAAATATTGTTCATAGATAATCTTGATCATAAACCCACAATTC
>NW_025252238.1:0-2059 GCF_018294505.1 Triticum aestivum | reverse complement strand
ATTTTTAACAAATAATCTGTTTCGGTAATAGGCATGGCAATTGTGGAGAGAGCAGAGGTGCGACGAGCTGGTGGATGATTCGCTGGGCGAGGAGTACCCAGAGATGGACACTATGAGGTGCATCCAGGTCGCCCTCTTATGCGTCCAGGATGTCGCGGAGGACAGGCCTACCATGCGCGATGTCACGACGATGCTGAGCAACGGAAACAAGAGGCTGCTCCTGCCTGCGCAGCCCGGTTTTTGCAGCATACACATCAACACTACCGATAATGAAATAGGGCTGTGAGTCTGAACCAAACCAGGACTTTTGTTTAGACATCGGTGGTGTTTGTTATGTGTTAGAGAGAAACAAAGTGCAAGAGAACTGTTTTGTGATCCCATCAGGAGTACAAAAGATGACTGTTGCTTATGAACATGCCATCAATGGCGATCTTTAGACTCGTCAGTCCGTCTCCGATTTACTACAAAGACACCATTCCTTGCTGTCAAAAGAGGACCATAAACAAAAGAGTTGAAAGAAACAGGTTGTTGAGGTCTGATGTCATGGTCGTTAAGAGTTAGGGCGTGGCGTCGTTGTATCTAAGATATACTCCCTCAGTCCACAATATAAGATCTTATTACATCCAATATGTGAGTATATTGGATATAATATCTTATATTTTGGGACGGAAGGAGTATATGTTTATGAACATTATTTCTTAAAAAAACATATTTTTCGAATATATGAATACTTATTTTTTATGTCATATTATTCTTTTGATTCCCGAAAAAAATCCCTTTTGAAATATACAAAGACTTACTTGAATATATGTTAATATTTATTTTGCAACATGTGATTATTTTCTTTATTATTACACGTTTGCTCAAATTAGTGAAAATATATACATCCTTGAGATCTACATAAAAAGGAGAAAACGTTCCCCCACGTCAATGTTTTGCACAAGAAGGAACGGAGCTATAACCCAAAAAAAACACATCAGTAGCCACGGGGCACTCCTCTCTTTGCATAGAAATATTTTCATGATTTCATAGAAATATTTCAAATTTAGCATAAATTGTTTATTCAATATACAGGAACATTTTTTTCAAATGATATGAACACAATTTAAAATGGGATATTATTTTTTCCTTAACCTATGCAAGTCACTTTCAATGTGTTTTTTCTCTCAAAAAAATTCAATGTGTTTTTAGCTCAAAAAAATTTAAAATGGGATATTATTGTTTTAAGTTAACTTTCATTTAGAAAATATGAAAATTTAATTTAAACAAATTAAAATGAGATATTATTCGGCTCAACCGGTCGTCGGCCCACCTCTGTCCGATCCCACACTGGAACGGTCGAGATGACTGGCTCCAAGAACAAGCGCGCCGCCAAGCAGTCCCGCGCCAACTATTTTTCGCATTAAGCGAGAGCATACGAACTATCACTGAAGGGTATACAGTATCAGGCCGGGCCATTTTTACGTACTTTAAATGAAAAAAAGGAAGAATATGGGAGAAGCAGGGTTCGATCCCTGGTTTCTCCTTCCAGTGCACCCACGTCTTGCACATGATAAGTACAAGGCGCGTTTTATAGTTGAGGCGAATGAAGCCAATTTTTCTATTGTTTTCACGGGTTTCTTTCTCTGCCTTTTCTTTTTATTTTTCTTATTTTTTCCTTTTCTTTTTCCTTCATTTTTGGTTTGGTTTTCCTTTTCCTTCTCCAGTTTTTGTTTCGTTTTCTTTTGGGTTTTTACTATTTATCTATAGAAATTTAGGTATATATAAAATACATTTTAAATATTTTTCAAATACAAGTTTAACATTTTTAATATATGATCAACATTTTATTCTATGTACATTCTTTTTTCAATGGTTCCTCTTTTTTCTTATCTTTGTTTTATTTTGTTTCTTTTTCGGTTTTCTTTGTTTCTTTTTGGTTTCATTCTACATTTTATTTTTATGTGAACACCATTTTTCAAATACATTTTCCGAATACAAATTTAAGTTTTTTTAATATATAGTCAAAACAATTCCTATTACCAAATTTTAACCTTTTTCAGATGCTTCATTAACATTG
>NW_025252237.1:0-2059 GCF_018294505.1 Triticum aestivum | reverse complement strand
TTAATTGTTTGTTTTAATTCCTATTGGTCTAGATAAATTTATTAAATGTAGGAGTCCAAACCAGGGGCGGCATTATGTCACTCCGGTTGGATGGCCTTCGTCTATCCGAATGGCTACTAATACGTCCGTGGACATGTGGTGACGTCAATAGGTGTTTTGCGTTGGCCCTTAGAGCAACTCCAACGAGGCGACCCATTTCGTTCGCCCATGTCCGTTTGAATCGTTGTGGACAAAAATACTGCCCAACGTGCCGACCCATTCTCAAAACATGTCCGCTTCATGTCCGCGCGGACCCATTTCCGGCCCTAATTTGGGCCTGAAATGCGTCACCCTAATTGGACCCAGACAAGGTGGCACTGGGAGCACCGCATCCCCCTCCCGTACCCCGACGTGACCCTGCCATCTGACTCACATTTGGATCCAAATAGGATCCCAGTACCGACGGTGCCGCAGAAGGTGTGGGCGCACGTGGAGGAGGTGCAGCGCCGGTGGGACATGCTAACACCGGAGCAGCGCCTCAACCCCGTCTATGCAGCAGACTCTCCCAATTGGGAGGCCTGGTTCGCCCTCGAGCACGAGGAGCAGCGCCGGCGCGGCGTCCAGCCAGGGATGGCAGTTTTTCCCATGGGTATGGGTACCCTACCCGAAAACAATGGGCATGGGCATGGCTTGAAGACATTTTGTACCCACGGATAATGCGTATTCATACCCGCAAAATATATGGGTAGGGCATGGGTATGAAATTGCGCCCTTGGGTAAGCCAACGGATACCCAAAAAACTAATAAATGAAAATAACTTCTCTGACATCTGGGGTCAACATCCAACTCCTATGACCCAAACATAAATCTTGTATTCTCTAAACTGACGATAGCTCATAGGACCGCAATCACCTATTCGCCACTCCTCCTACGTCCTATGAATCTCCTCGAAATGATGAAATCTTTACTCATCGCATGTCAAACTCTCGATCCAGGATTCCCATTCCTACCACTGCCTCCTACTGCACCGGACTTTCACTAACCATTGCTTATACTCCCTTGATGCCTCAAACAGACCACCCATCAAAGGAGGCCGCGCCGGTGTTATATTGCTCCCCCATCATCACTTGAATATTAAACCAATTTATTTACCTTTGAAAAATTAAATGTTATATATTGTACCCACTGCATACCCATTGTGTATAGGATACCCGATGGATATGGGCAGGGGTGCCACTTTATGACCATGGGTATTTAAGTTGGTGGGTATAGAAAGTTTCTATGGGTATGGGTTTGGGCAGAAGGAGGTTGTACCCACCCATACCCTGCCATTGCCATCCCTATGTCCAGCATCTGCGGGCTGGCACCCCGCCACCCCCCGTCATGCGCGACACGGACATGGATGAGGAGGCCGCCTACCAGGCGGTGCTGGCGGTTGCCATGCAAGAAAGCGAAGAGGACGAGCGGAGCGAGGTGGAGGAGGAGGAGGCGGCGTACCAGGCACGCCTGTCAGAGGCCATCACACTCTCCGCTTCCAGCAACTGCGTCGTGCCGCCGTTGATGTCGCCGCCCCCCATCAAGCCCGAGCTGGCGCCGTCCCCTATGCCGGCGCCCCAGCGGTACACCTGGCAAGGAATGGTGCACAAGTGGGTCAACGCGCCATCCATCTGGCTTGGGGCAACGCTGACGCAAGAGAAGCTCTACCTCGAGCAATGGCGGACACGCTGGCTAGCGGAGGAGCGCCTGGAGCAGTGGGAGCGCAACGCGGAGGAGGAGCGCCTGGAGCAGTGGGAGGAGGAGCGCCGGACCCGCGCTGCCCAACCGGCAACGGTCACGCCGGCGCCGGAGGACGTCGCCACAGCCTGGGAGATGGCATTCCCCTGGGTTGCTCGGCGCCGACGCTCGTCGACCTCACCAGCCCCGAAGCTACGACGAGGATGCCTAGGGCAGCGTGTCTCCTCCTCGTTTTTAGTTTTATTAAATGTTTTTAATTAATGTAATGTGGACTCGTGGACAAAAGCCGGCATTTATGTTTAATCAATGTTTTTAATTTCAAAAAATTTGTGTTATATATTTTTTT
>NW_025252236.1:0-2059 GCF_018294505.1 Triticum aestivum | reverse complement strand
AAAAAATATATTTGCTTCCCATAATTTCAATGAACATAAAAAGGTTAAGGTTGCGGTTGGTTCTTTCACTGGTTATGCTTTGGTTTGGTGGAGTGAATATTGTCGGTTACACCCTGATTATATACCTACTACTTGGGATGATTTGAAACTTGCCATGCGACATACTTTCGTCCCTGCTTATTATACTCGTGACATGATTAAGAAGTTGCAACACTTAAAACAAGGTAGTGAAACTGTAACAAAATATTATGATGATTTACAAACTACCTTGTTGCATTCCTCTTTAGAAGAAAGTGAAGATGATTTTATGGATAGATTTTGGGGAGGATTAAACCGTGATATTCAAGAGATACTAATTCATGAAGAGTGTTATCTTATGGACCATTTGTTTCATCTTGCTTGCAAAGCTGAACAGGAAATAAAACGACGTGTTGGCCACGAGGAGAACAAGCGCACGGTGCACATTCCAAGAGTTGATATGATTGTTCCTTCAATTACTAGGCATACTATGACAACCACATCCGTTGTTGTCAGGACTACATCACCTCCACCATGTGACACATCGCCCCCGAGAGTGGCTACATCATCTGAGTTGATCATAAGAGGTAATGACAAAGGTACTGATCTTCCATCTCTACATAAGAATGATGAATGCCTTGTCAATTTGAATGCACCATCTGATGAGCTACCCACTACTTTGATCACACCACCTATTTTAGAGGACTACGTTGATAATTTGACTTTGCCATGTGATCAAACAACTGAAATACTAACAATTTTGAGTGCACCCATTGAATTAACTATTGATGCAAAAGAACCAATGTTTAATCATTTTGATATGACCTCTAATCTTGGTGATGATTCTGTGTTAAATGACTTATTGCATGTTTGCTTATTTAAGCATGTTGTAGCATGTAAATTTGATGCAAGTAAGGTTTATTCACCAATGTTGGGATGATTTAATGATGAACATTGTCAATCTTTTGAAATGAATAAGAGCTTCACTTATATGTGCAAACTGAGTTGCAATATTTTCATGCCTTCTACTTCTTGTGCTAATTTTTTGGCTTTAGATTTTATGAACTATGCAAGTTACTCATCTATTCATGTGTTATATATGCAAAAATCAAGGGCAGTAAAAATGGATGACATATACATATACAACATGTACACCTTGTCTCTTTTGTTAGCCACATTTCAGATTAAGCAACGCCGAGGACGGCTTTATTTTCAAGAAGGGGAGGATGATGAGGACATGACTACCTTGGATATGACCAAAAATATTGCATATATGCATATTTGTCAGGTGATTTCTAGTGCAAACTATTCAATAATCTATTTATGTTATCCAGAACAAAAATACTTCACACACTTTTGTGTTTTGTCTAATTGCAGGTGTATGGGACATTTGTACAATCCACATATGAAGATAAGGAAGAAAGAGATGTTTATTTGCTGTTCAAAAAGTTCTCTCATGTCACTTTTGGCCCAATAGAAGATAGAGTCCAAGTCTCTCACGTTCTGGATTCAGATTCGGACTGCACAGACATACCTGACTCAAAACGCACACAAGTTTTTCATACGGACTCCGAATTGGGTGATTCTTTTTTTGTTGGAAACTAGATTTCGTGCACTTTCCAACCCAATTGGAATCACCTTCAAATTCGTCTGGAGCGTTGAGTTATGGACGAAACAATCTGATGCTGCAGCAGAATCCGAGTCAAACTATAAGTCCAAAGGTGTTACATCACCTCCACTTGGGCCCATTGGCCTTGTACGACCTAGATTTAGTTTTAGGCTGCCTTGGGACATCCTCCCACCTCCTTGGCCGCCACCCCTTGCTCCTATATAAGTAGATCCATCTAGTAGCTTTTTTCCTTGGGATTTGTTTAGTTAAAAGTTAGCCATTGCAACTTCGTGTACTTCGTTTGTGTCCAACGACCAGACCAAGACCGCTTACGGATCCCCACCATTATCAATACCTCAAATATATTTGCAATATTCAGATTGCTTTATCATATTCTTGCTCGTTCTTCGATTGCTTGCAGGAATAGACCTT
>NW_025252235.1:0-2059 GCF_018294505.1 Triticum aestivum | reverse complement strand
CAAAATGTTAAAGGCTAAGAATGCTGGGGATATTCAGCCACCGGAGACCAATCTATGTGGATACTATGTCTGTGAGATGATCCGGAGATACACCTCTGAGCGGGTTCCGAGTGATACCAATGCTAAGAGGAATAACCTCCGGTGGATGCTTAGTCCAGAAGCTCGCTTCCGACCACTTCAAGAGGAACTAGCTGGATGGTTCAGCAGGGAAGTCCTCCATCCTAAAGGAGAACACTATTACGAGGACGTAGAACTTTATATGCATTAAATCATGTATGGAAACTTGTTCAAAATTGTATATGGTCATCCGATGATATTGAATATATATTGTATATTCCTCTTGAATTCTTTTCGGTTCTAATTTCAAATTTATTTGAAATTGTACATTCATATGCATGTATGTAGTACCGTAGAATATATGAAACTCCTTCAAAATTAAAATAAAGCACAAAAGAAATAAAACAATACAAATTAAACAGAAAACAGGTTTAAGGGGGGAGGTTTAGGGGGGGGCTAAAACCCTAAACCTGCGGCGGCCTTTAGTCGCGGTTGGCCAGAAGAACCGCGACTAAAGGTCCTCCGCCCCGACGGCCACCTGGCGCCCACGTGGACGGGCCTTTAGTCGCGGTTCTTAAGCAACCGCGACTAAAGGGGGGGGCCTTTAGTCGCGCCCGGTCGGTCGCGGTTGCGCAACCGCGACTAATGGCAGTTGCGAACCGCGACCAAAGGCCTTTTTTCCACCAGTGTTAATTACTTTTTTTTTCTTTCTATATTTTATTTGGTTTTTTTGTTTTGGTTTTCAAAAAATATTCTCAAATTTTCAAAAAATGTAACAACAGTTTGTCAAAAATGTTCCCCATAATTTAAAACGTTAAGTTTTTCAAACTGTTTTTTTATGAAAATGTGTTCACAAAAGTTTTAAAATGTGAATGATTTGGCAATCTTTCTAAAATTTGATCAACAAAAGACAATGTATAATGATTCTTTCTAGTAGCCCTATTCAGTTTTACACAAGCAATGCCATCATATAACCAATAATTTGTTTTTATGGAATAAATTCATTCTTGTCGTTTGGAGCAAGAGTTAAACCTTTGTTTCTATGGACAAAATGAGCATGACTTACCCACTTACTGTCGAAGATAGGATAACTAATAATACCTTCTAAAAGTAATAGACTTTCATTCCTTACCACTTCCTTCATTTTAGGATTTAGGCAATGTTGATGAACAACAATGGGCTTGACATCAGGCTTCATATGAATTCTATGATTACAAAGAGTATGTCTAATATCCTTAATATCATTCAACATATAACCAGTTGCAACACAATGATTCTGAAGGACACAAACCCGTCTCTCCTCCTCATTTGCTATCAGGTTAGCATAACTATAATATGATAAATTTTCTTCTCATCCAAATAAGTGTATTTCACAGTATCAGGAAGTGGTTTCAAGTCAAACACATGTTCACCTTTGGGAGGAGGTGTTGGATCTCCCTAAGTATCAACAAGCAGGTTATGTTCAATAAAGGTGGTTGTCTAAAGAAAGCACCATCTTTTCATTTCCTCTCATGCATAATAGGCAAACTCTCATGCTAGAATAAGTAATGTTCTAATGGACCACTAAGATGTACCGCTATTGCAGCAATAGTTGTTGTCTCATCTACATGAGGCAAACATTTAGCAAGATGTTGTTTAGAAAAATTAGAGAGATTAAATACAACTTTATCAGCTCCAAATCAACATAAAATTTCTTTTTTCATAATCAACAACAATTTCATAAGTATTCAAGAAAGGTCTACCAAAGATTATAGGACAAAATATATCTTGTTTAGGTACTAATAAACCATTGGGATAAGTCTTATCACAAAGAAATTCAACATCTCTAACAATTTCCATAGGGGGATTGTTGCACCACACTGGAACCGTCGTACGACATCAGAAACCACGATGTAGGGGCGCCGGCAGGCCGTGACCTCTGTTCATTGTAGGACGTTATGCAGAGCATACACGCCATTAAACCAACCTCTGCAGGTGGGCCAATAGCGGATGAAGGCCCAAC
>NW_025252234.1:0-2059 GCF_018294505.1 Triticum aestivum | reverse complement strand
AATTTATCAATGCTCAAAAAATTTATCAATGCTCAAAAAATTTATCAATGCTCAATAAGATTGATGATATGTCTAGAAGTATCGATAGAAATTCTCGCGATGTGAAACTCTCAATTTGAAAATTTCTGTGCCCAAAGTAGAAGAATCAATCAAAGCTCTTTATGTTTCTATGAATGAAAGTAGGAAAAGAACCGCTATGCTTAGAGCTTAAATAGATTTTTTAGAAAAAAGCATTTTCTAGTGATTACTTTCATAAAAGTAATGAAGATCTTAAAATGATTTGTGTTTCTTCTATTGATTCTTTGTTTAGTAAAATTAAAATTGATGAAAAAGGGACTGGAGAAGAGTCAACTTTAGTTAGAAGGCATCCCTATGATTCGGAGGGTGAAAATCTTGTTGAAAAAATTGATAAAAGTGGATTTGAAGAGGTCAAGATTTTAACTAGTGATGTGCCCAGTATCTTGGATTACAAAGACTTTAATTATCATACTTGCTCTTTGGTTGATTGTATTTCTTTGTTACAATCCATGATAAACTCACCCCATGCTTATGAACAAAATAAAGAGTTTACTAAACATATTGTTGATGCTATGATGAAAGTTTTTGAAGAAAAGTTGGAATTATAAGTTTCGTTTCCTAGAAAATACCATGATGAATGGGAACCTACCATCAAAGTCAAGATTAAAAATTATGAGTGTTTTTATTTATGTGACTTGGGTGCTAGTGTCTCTACAATTTCGAAATCTTTATGTGATGTGCTTGGTCTTACAGATATTGAAGAACGCTCTCTAAATTTGCACTTGGCGGATTCTACTATTAAAAAACCTAAGGGAAGAATTAATGATGTTCTTATTATTGCAAATAGGAATTATGTATCCATAGATTTTTATTGTTCTTGATATTGATTGCAATCTGTCTTGTCCAATTATACTTGGTAAATCGTTTTTATGCACTATTGGTGCCGTGATTGATAAGAAAGAAGGCAATATTAAATTTCAATTTCCACTAAGGAAGGGTATGGAAAACTTCCCTAGAACAAGAATTAGGCCACCATATGAATCAGTTGTGAGGTCATCATATGGATCTAGAACTAAAGATGACAACACTTAGATCCTATGCGTTATGCCTAGCTACGGGCGTAAAACGATAGCGCTCGTTGGGAGGCAACCCAACTTGTATCTTTTTTCTTTCTGGTTTTCTTGATGTTTTCAACAAAATACACAATTATGCCTCTATTTAGATGTGGTTTTGTGGTTTAAGTTAGTGTTTGTGCCAAGCAAGGCCTTGTGATGATTTGGATGAGAGTTGATTTGATCCTGCTAAAAATAGAAACTTTTGTGCTCACAAAAATATTTGTCATTTTTAACAAACTATTGATTTTGAGTTGACTCTTTTTGCAGAAGATTAATCAACAAATTATTTACGTCGCCACATTTCTTTTAGAATTATTGGAGTTACAGAAGTATTCGAAGTAGTCAGATTGCTACGGACTGTTCTGTTTTTGACAGATTCTGGTTTCTTTGCATTGTGTGCTTGTTTTGATGATTCTATGGTTTTCTTTGATGAGTTTTTTCCATAGAAAATTTGTAATACAGTAGATATAATGCAAAAATAAAATATGAATAGGTTTGCTACAGTACTTATAGTAGTGGTGTGCTTTCTTATTCTAACGGATCTCATGAAGGTTTTGTTGAGTTTTGTGTGATTGAAGTTTTCAAGTTTTGGGTGATCTTACAATGGACGAAGGAATAAAGATTAGCAAAAGGCTAAGCTTGAGGATGCCTGAGGCACCCCAAGATAATATTCAATGAAGTAGCAAGCAACTAAGCTTGGGGATGCCCCGAGTGGCATCCCCGCTTTCTTCTAACAACCATCGGTATTTTACTTGGAATTATATTTTTATTCATCACATAATATGAGTTTTGCTTGGAGCGTCTTGTATGATATGAGTCTTTGCTTGTTTTGCTTTGTGTTCTAAGTCATGAATCCTTTCTGGACACACCTTTTTGAGAGAGCCATGGAATTGCTCTAGTGCTTCACTTACATCGTTTTGAGCACG
>NW_025252233.1:0-2059 GCF_018294505.1 Triticum aestivum | reverse complement strand
GAGGATCAAGCTTTCGACAACTCTGAGAACCTTGCAGGCAAGATGACCATACCCTCGAAATCACTTCAATCTTTGCTTTGTAGTTGTTCGTTCTATTGCCATGCTGCGCTACCTACCACTTGTTATATCATGCCTCCCATATTGCCATGTCAAGCCTCTAACCATCCTTTCCTAGCAAACCGTTGTTTGGCTAATATCGCTTTTGCTCAGCCCTTCTTATAGCGTTGCTAGTTGCAGGTGAAGTTGAAGTTGGTTCCACGTTAGAACATGGATATTTTGGAATATCACAATATCTCTTATTTAATTAATGCATCTATATATTTGGTAAAGGGTGGAAGGCTCGGCCTTATGCCTGGTGTTTTGTTCCACTCTTGCCGCCCTAGTTTCCGTCATACCGGTATTATGTTCCTTGAGTTTGCGTTCCTAACGCGGTTGGGTGATTTATGGGACCCCCTTGACAGTTCGCCTTGAATAAAACTCCTCCAGCAAGGCCCAACCTTGGTTTTACCATTTTCCTACCTAAGCCATCCCCCCCCCCGGGGGGGCCAGTGCTCCTTCGAGTGTTTGTCCGAACCGAGCCGCCTGCGGGGCCACCTCGGGGAAACTTGAGGGCTGGTTTTACTCGTAGCCTATCTCATCCGGTGTGCCCTGAGAACGAGATATGTGCAGCTCCTATCGGGATTTGTCGGCACATCGGACGGCTTTGCTGGACTTGTTTTACCATTGTCGAAATGTCTTGTAAACCGGGATTCTGAGACTGATCGGGTCTTCCCGGCAGAAGGTTTATCCTTCGTTGACCGTGAGAGCTTATGATGGGCTAAGTTGGGACACCCCTGCAGGGTATTATCTTTCAAAAGCCGTGCCCGTGGTTATGTGGCAGATGGGAATTTGTTAATGTCCGGTTGTAGAGAACTTGTCACTTGACTTAATTAAAATACATCAACCGTGTGTGTAGCCGTGATGGTCTCTTCTCGGCGGAGTCCGGGAAGTGAACACGGTTTGAGTTATGCATGAACGTAAGTAGTTTCAGGATCACTTCTTGATCATTTCTAGCTTCGCGACTGTTGCGTTGCTCTCTTCTCGCTCTCATTTGCGTATGTTAGCCACCATATATGCTTAGTGCTTGTTGCAGCTCCACCTCATTACACCATCCTTTCCTATAAGCTTAAATAGTCTTGATCTCACAGGTGTGAGATTGCTGAGTCCTCGTGACTCACAGATTATACCAAAACAGTTGCAGGTGCCGACGATGCCAGTGCAGATGACGCAACCGAGCTCAAGTGGGAGTTCGACGAGGAACGTGGTCGTTACTATGTTTCGTTTCCTGATGATCAGTAGTGGAGCCCAGTTGGGACGATCGGGGATCTAGCATTTGGGGTTATCTTATTTTCATTTGGATCTGACCGCAGTCGGTCTATGTGTGGATTTTGGATGATGTATGAATTAATTTATGTATTGTGTGAAGTGGCGATTGTAAGCCAACTCTCGTTATCCCATTCTCGTTCATTACATGGGATTGTGTGAAGATGACCCTTCTTGCGACAATACCTACAATGCAGTTATGCCTCTAAGTCGTGCCTCGACATGTAGGAGATATAGCCGCATCGTGGGTGTTACAGCCGGCAAGTTAAATGCCGAGAACAAGGAAAAGGGATTGCAAAGCGAGGACGATGACGAGGATCCCCGGCAACCGAACACAGGGGGACAAAAGAAGTTTTCCCCTCAGGTCAAAACGGTGAACATGATATATGCTACACACATCCCCAAGAGGGAGCGCGAGCGCGCGCTCAGGGACGTCTATGCGATAGAGCCAGTCGCCCCAATATTCAATCCATGGTCGTCATGCCCGATCACCTTTGATCGACGGGATCATCCGACCAGTATCCGTCATGGCGGTTCATCCGCACTGGTCCTCGACACAAGTACTCATGGACGGTGGCAGTAGCCTCAATCTGCTCTATCAGGATACAGTGCGCAAAATGGGCATTAACCCATCACGGATCAAGCCCACAAAGACTACCTTTAAAGGAGTCATACCAGGTGTAGAGGCCCGTTGTAC
>NW_025252232.1:0-2059 GCF_018294505.1 Triticum aestivum | reverse complement strand
ACACACCATAGGACATCAGTTTTAGACTCCAACAACAAACAAACATACATAACATAACAGGACACGGCGGTCCTGGGGCAGCAGCAGCACTCTAGCAGCACATCACTTCTCTCCCTTCTTCAATGCATGTTGTAGGGCTCATTGACTTTGACAATCTCGAGGAAGCGTGCGTAGGTAGCATGTTTAGCCAGAGTACTGGCTTTATGCTTCTTACCATGTCCATTGCCAATGCTGAAGGCATGCTGGATCATGCCATCTATGCCGCCACCGATCACCTTGCAACAGAAAGGGCACCCAATCTTTCCAAAGAAACGGTACTTGATCTTCCCAGCAATCAGATGCCTCAGGGTGTACCGGCTCTTGCTGTGCCTGTTGTCCATGCTGTAGTCCACGTCGTCATCATCCTCTTGTGAATTAGTGAATTAGTACACATAGAAGAACTTAGCTAATCTATTATGGTACATTGACTTTAATTACAATGTTTTGAAAGTACACATGTGTAACATGGCAACTATCTATTTGCTAGAAACAAGGCATATGTGCACATACATAATTGAGCCAAAGAAACTGACATGCATAAATATGGACGGTGGAATAGTTGCATTTATAGATTAGTGCACAAGTAGTACATAATTAACACATGAAAGACTTCATGAAGTGGCTTTGTTTAATGATATTTGATACTTGTTACAGGTGTAATTCTTATTGGAATCAGAAAAATGGCTTCATTATACTCCTCCATGTTTCACACAAGGGGGGTTTGTTCTATCTACTGGAATGAAGAAACCATTATTCTTTCTGACAGCGGCAATACTGCTTCTCCAACATTGTTAGACCTTGATAAGTTTCAGAAGGAAATTGGTAAAGGAGCTATGGGGTGTCTCACTGCTCATATTGATGAGAGATGTGGCTGTGATCATCTAGATAACATACTGTGGAAAATTGGCTAGATGAAATGTTTTGATTTTTTGGTATCCAGAGGATATGTACTGTCAGCCCATAATTATTAAGGGAGCGATCACTTCCTTTGCAAAATGGAAATCTGTATAGAATTTGCAAATGGATCATCTATGAACATGTGTGCAAACTAATCATATATGAACATGTGTGCAAATTAATTCATCTATATAAACTAAAATGAATCAGGAACTACAGCATTTTGTCACTGTCCTTGGGAAGCCAATGGAGAATCCTGCCATATATCCATTGTTTAACCCACTTTTTCATTAATGTATCCCTGCCATGAACATTTTCTTGTATTTGGGTTCATTACCCCACTTCTTTCATTAATGTATCTCTTGTGAAACTTATGCTCATCTAGTTAACAAGACAAACCCCAATGCCATGAAAAAGAACCAGAGTATCTGCTGGAATCAGAATATGAATCAGATTTAAAAATCCACATCCAACATGAAGATCTATGCTAGATCCCTACAATCCTACATACGTAGAACTAGCACGCCCAAGTGAAATTGATGCTCATCTAGTTTACAAGAAAAACCCCAATGTCATGAAAAAAACAGAGCAAAAAATAGAGTACTACCTCAGATAGCTCGTCGATGGCATCCTCGTCGAAGTCGCTGCCCTTCCTGCAATCTAAGTCGAACTCCTTTATGGCGTTCTCCTCGAAGAGCTCTTCGATTTCGTCATGAATCTTGCGCTTACGCCTTCTCATCTCCTCCTCCTCCAGATCTTCCCCGACCTTGTGCTCGCCGACGGGTGCCTCGACGGCTGCGATGGCAGCGGGAGCAGGCACAATGGTCGCTGCACCGGCAGCTTCCGCCGCTACGGTGGACTCTGCCGCTCCACCTACGGCTGCAGCCACAGCAGCAGACTGCGCTGCTCCGATGGTTGCCTCCGGCTCGTCCGCCGCATCTTCACGTCCATGCTTCATCGTCGGTCGAAGACAGGAGGAGGGAGGCGTAGGAAGGGAGGAGGGTGGTGAGGAAGGAGGAGAGGGTGGTGAGGTGGTGAGGAAGGAAGAGAGGGTGGGGAGAGGACAAGGGTTTTCTACCCAATTTGGGGAAGAAATGCACTGCTCCTGCCCCTTGGAGTTACC
>NW_025252231.1:0-2059 GCF_018294505.1 Triticum aestivum | reverse complement strand
GGTAACTCCAAGGGGCAGGAGCAGTGCATTTCTTCCCCAAATTGGGTAGAAAACCCTTGTCCTCTCCCCACCCTCTCTTCCTTCCTCACCACCTCACCACCCTCTCCTCCTTCCTCACCACCCTCCTCCCTTCCTACGCCTCCCTCCTCCTGTCTTCGACCGACGATGAAGCATGGACGTGAAGATGCGGCGGACGAGCCGGAGGCAACCATCGGAGCAGCGCAGTCTGCTGCTGTGGCTGCAGCCGTAGGTGGAGCGGCAGAGTCCACCGTAGCGGCGGAAGCTGCCGGTGCAGCGACCATTGTGCCTGCTCCCGCTGCCATCGCAGCCGTCGAGGCACCCGTCGGCGAGCACAAGGTCGGGGAAGATCTGGAGGAGGAGGAGATGAGAAGGCGTAAGCGCAAGATTCATGACGAAATCGAAGAGCTCTTCGAGGAGAACGCCATAAAGGAGTTCGACTTAGATTGCAGGAAGGGCAGCGACTTCGACGAGGATGCCATCGACGAGCTATCTGAGGTAGTACTCTATTTTTTGCTCTGTTTTTTTCATGACATTGGGGTTTTTCTTGTAAACTAGATGAGCATCAATTTCACTTGGGCGTGCTAGTTCTACGTATGTAGGATTGTAGGGATCTAGCATAGATCTTCATGTTGGATGTGGATTTTTAAATCTGATTCATATTCTGATTCCAGCAGATACTCTGGTTCTTTTTCATGGCATTGGGGTTTGTCTTGTTAACTAGATGAGCATAAGTTTCACAAGAGATACATTAATGAAAGAAGTGGGGTAATGAACCCAAATACAAGAAAATGTTCATGGCAGGGATACATTAATGAAAAAGTGGGTTAAACAATGGATATATGGCAGGATTCTCCATTGGCTTCCCAAGGACAGTGACAAAATGCTGTAGTTCCTGATTCATTTTAGTTTATATAGATGAATTAATTTGCACACATGTTCATATATGATTAGTTTGCACACATGTTCATAGATGATCCATTTGCAAATTCTATACAGATTTCCATTTTGCAAAGGAAGTGATCACTCCCTTAATAATTATGGGCTGACAGTACATATCCTCTGGATACCAAAAAATCAAAACATTTCATCTAGCCAATTTTCCACAGTATGTTATCTAGATGATCACAGCCACATCTCTCATCAATATGAGCAGTGAGACACCCCATAGCTCCTTTACCAATTTCCTTCTGAAACTTATCAAGGTCTAACAATGTTGGAGAAGGAGTATTGCCGCTGTCAGAAAGAATAATGGTTTCTTCATTCCAGTAGATAGAACAAACCCCCCTTGTGTGAAACATGGAGGAGTATAATGAAGCCATTTTTCTGATTCCAATAAGAATTACACCTGTAACAAGTATCAAATATCATTAAACAAAGCCACTTCATGAAGTCTTTCATGTGTTAATTATGTACTACTTGTGCACTAATCTATAAATGCAACTATTCCACCGTCCATATTTATGCATGTCAGTTTCTTTGGCTCAATTATGTATGTGCACATATGCCTTGTTTCTAGCAAATAGATAGTTGCCATGTTACACATGTGTACTTTCAAAACATTGTAATTAAAGTCAATGTACCATAATAGATTAGCTAAGTTCTTCTATGTGTACTAATTCACTAATTCACAAGAGGATGATGACGACGTGGACTACAGCATGGACAACAGGCACAGCAAGAGCCGGTACACCCTGAGGCATCTGATTGCTGGGAAGATCAAGTACCGTTTCTTTGGAAAGATTGGGTGCCCTTTCTGTTGCAAGGTGATCGGTGGCGGCATAGATGGCATGATCCAGCATGCCTTCAGCATTGGCAATGGACATGGTAAGAAGCATAAAGCCAGTACTCTGGCTAAACATGCTACCTACGCACGCTTCCTCGAGATTGTCAAAGTCAATGAGCCCTACAACATGCATTGAAGAAGGGAGAGAAGTGATGTGCTGCTAGAGTGCTGCTGCTGCCCCAGGACCGCCGTGTCCTGTTATGTTATGTATGTTTGTTTGTTGTTGGAGTCTAAAACTGATGTCCTATGGTGTGT
>NW_025252230.1:0-2059 GCF_018294505.1 Triticum aestivum | reverse complement strand
GGATAAGATTTGCTCTCATTGTCTTCGCTTGAAGACATAGGATTTGGGTTGAGCATCACTTCAGTCACTCTGACTTTGTTCACTTGGACCCCACTTAACAGTACGGTGGTTCCTATGACTCAATAAAGAAGAAAAAGAAACAACGAAACGACTAAGTCTTCGCGCTCCATAGTCTTCAATGAATGTCTTCTCATGTCATAGTCTTCAATATGAATATCTTCACATACCACCATTGTCGTCAATGTCTTCATACATTTTTAGGGGTCATCTCCGGTAGGTAAACCGAATCAGTGAGGGACTACTACCTGTGTTATCCTGCAATTCTCACAAACACATTAGTCCCTCAACCAAATTTGTCGTCAATACTCCAAAACCAACTAGGGGTGGCACTAGATGCACTTACAGTCTCCCACTTGCACTAGAGTCAATAATCTAGATTACATAGTAATGATTCTAACACCCATGGAGCCTTGGTGTTGATCATGTTTTGCTCGTGGAAGAGGCTTAGTCAGCGGGTCTGCAACATTCAGATCCGTATGTATCTTGCAAATCTCTATGTCTCCCACCTGGACCAGATCCTGGATGGAATTGAAGCGTCTCTTTATGTGCTTGGTTCTCTTCTGAAATCTGGATTCCTTTGCCAAAGCAAGTGCACCAGTATTGTCACAAAAGATTTTCATTGGACCCGATGCACTAGGTATGACACCTAGATCGGATATGAACTCCTTCATCCAGAATCCTTCGTTTGCTGCTTCCGAAGCAGCTATGTACTCCACTTCACATGTAGATCCCGCCACAACGCTTTGTTTAGAACTGCACCAACTAACAGCTCCACCGTTCAATGTAAACACGTATCCGGTTTGCGATTTAGAATCGTCCGGATCAGTGTCAAAGCTTGCATCAACGTAACCATTTACGATGAGCTCTTTGTCACCTCCATAAATGAGAAACATATTCTTAGTCCTTTTCAGGTATTTCAGGATGTTCTTGACCGCTGTCCAGTGATCCACTCCTGGATTACTTTGGTACCTCCCTGCTAGACTTATAGCAAGGCACACATCAGGTCTGGTACATAGCATTGCATACATGATAGAGCCTATGGCCGAAGCATAGGGAACATCTTTCATTTTCTCTCTATCCTCTGCAGTGCTCGGGCATTGAGTCTTACTCAACTTCACACCTTGTAACACAGGCAAGAATCCTTTCTTCGCCTGATCCATTTTGAACTTCTTCAAAACTTTTTCAAGGTATGTGCTTTGTGAAAGTCCAATTAAGTGTCTTGATCTATCTCTATAGATCTTAATGCCCAATATGTAAGCAGCTTCACCGAGGTCTTTCATTGAAAAACTCTTATTCAAGTATCCCTTTATGCTATCCAGAAATTCTATATCATTTCCGATCAGCAATATGTCATCCACATATAATATTAGAAATGCTACAGAGCTCCCACTCACTTTCTTGTAAATACAGGCTTCTCCAAAAGTCTGTATAAAACCAAATGCTTTGATCACACTATCAAAGCATTTATTCCAACTCCGAGAGGCTTGCACTAGTCCATAAATGGATCGCTGGAGCTTGCACACTTTGTTAGCTCCCTTTGGATCGACAAAACCTCCCGGTTGCATCATATACAACTCTTCTTCTAGAAATCCATTCCGGAATGCAGTTTTGACATCCATCTGCCCAATTTCATAATTATAAAATGTGGCAATTGCTAACGTGATTCGGACAGACTTAAGCATCGCTACGGGTGAGAAGGTCTCATCATAGTCAATCCCTTGAACTTGTCGAAAACCTTTTGTGACAAGTCGAGCTTTGTAGACAGTAACATTACCGTCAGCGTCAGTCTTCTTCTTAAAGATCCATTTATTCTCAATTGCTTGCCGATCATCGGGCAAGTCAACCAAAGTCCACACTTTGTTCTCATACATGGATCCCATCTTAGATTTCATGGCTTCAAGCCATTTTGCGGAATCTGGGCTCACCATCGCTTCTTCATAGTTCGTAGGTTCATCATGATCTAGTAGCATGACTTCCAGAACAGGATTACCATACCACT
>NW_025252229.1:0-2059 GCF_018294505.1 Triticum aestivum | reverse complement strand
CATGATCTCCATCATCGTGTCTTCATGAAGTTGTCACGCCAACGATTACTTCTACTTCTATGGCTAACGTGTTTAGCAATAAAGTAAAGTAATTACATGGCGTTATTCAATGACACGCAGGTCATACAAAAAATAAAGACAATTCCTATGGCTCCTGCCGGTTGTCATACTCATTGACATGCAAGTCGTGATTCCTATTACAAGAACATGATCAATCTCATACATCACATATATTTCATTCATCACATCCTTTTGGCCATATCACATCACAAGGCATATGCTGCAAAAACAAGTTAGACGTCCTCTAATTGTTGTTGCATGTTTTTACGTGGCTTCTATAGGTTTCTAGCAAGAACGTTTCTTACCTACGTAAAACCACAACGTGATATGCCAACTTCTATTTACCCTTCATAAGGACCCTTTTCATCGAATCTGATTCGACTAAAGTGGGAGAGACAGACACCCGCTAGCCACCTTATGCAACTAGTGCATGTCAGTCGGTGGAACCTGTCTCACGTAAGCGTACGTGTAAGGTCGGTCCGGGCCGCTTCATCCCACGATGCCGCCGAAACAAGATAAGACTAGTAGTGGCAAGAAAATTGACAACATCTACGCCCACAACAAGTTTGTGTTCTACTCGTGCATAGAAACTACGCATAAACCTGGCTCATGATGCCACTGTTGGGGATCGTAGCAGAAATTTAAAATTTTCTACGTATCACCAAGATCAATCTATGGAGTCATCTAGCAACGAGAGAGAGGGGAGTGCATCTACATACCCTTGTAGATCGCGCGCGGAAGCGTTCAAGAGAACGGGGTTGATGGAGTCGTACTCGTCATGATCCAAATCACCGATGATCCTAGCGCCGAACGGACGGCACCTCCGCGTTCAACACACGTACGGAGCGGGGACGTCTCCTCCTTCTTGATCCAGCAAGGGGGGAGGAGAAGTTGATGGAGATCCAGCAGCACGACGGCGTGGTGGTGGAAGTAGCGGGATCCCGGTAGGGCTTCGCCAAGCGCAAGCGGGGAGGAAGAGGTGTCACGGAAGGGAGGGAGGCGCCAGGGCTTGGGGTGCTGCTCCCATGCGCCTCCCCAATATATATAGGGGTGGAGGGGGCTGGTTTCTTGCCCTCCAAGTCCATTGGGGCGTTGGCAAAGGTGGGGAAAAGAAATCCCATCATTTCCCTTCCCCACCGATTGGTATCCCCCCTTTTTAGGGATCTTGATCTTATCCCTTCGGGATATGATCTTATTCCTTCTAAGGTGGGATCTTGGTGCGCCTTGACCAGGGGTGTGGGGCCTTGCCCCCACTACCCACGTTCATGTGGGTTCCCCATGTAGGTGGGCCCCACTTCGGAACCTTCTAGAACCTTCCCGGTACAATACCGAAAAATCCCGAACATTTTCCGGTGGCCAAAATAGGACTTCCCATATATAAATCTTTACCTCCAGACCATTCCGGAACTCCTCGTGACGTCCGGGATCTCATCCGGGACTTCAAACAACTTTCGGTTAACCGCATACTAATATCTCTACAACTCTAGCGTCACCGAACCTTAAGTGTGTAGACCCTACGGGTTCGGGAGACATGCAGACATGACCGAGACGACTCTCCGGTCAATAACCAACAGCGGGATCTGGATACCCATGTTGGCTCCCACATGTTCCACGATGATCTCATCGGATGAACCACGATGTCGAGGATTCAATCAATCCCGTATACAATTCCCTTTGTCAATCAGTACGTTACTTGCCCGAGATTCGATCGTCGGTATCCCAATACCTTGTTCAATCTCGTTACCGGCAAGTCACTTTACTCGTACCGTAATGCATGATCCCGTGACCAAACACTTGGTCACATTGAGCTCATTATGATGATGCATTACCGAGTGGGCCCAGAGATACCTCTCCGTCATACGGAGTGACAAATCCCAGTCTCGATTCATGCCAACCCAACAGACACTTTCGGAGATACCCGTAGTGCACCTTTATAGCCACCCAGTTACGTTGTGACGTTTGGCACACCCAAAGCACTCCTATGGTATCCGGGAGTTGC
>NW_025252228.1:0-2059 GCF_018294505.1 Triticum aestivum | reverse complement strand
TGGAGATCTATTCAATGGTCACGCTGAGCATCGAGGACCTCCACGTAAGCGGAGCGGTGCCGAAATTGATGAGCTGTTGAAAAACTGGAAGGAGTGCCCCGCGCCGGGAAAGACGATGAGAAAGGCGCCGGAGCCGCTACTGAAGGTATGGAAGACGAGGTCTGTGTTCTGGGACTTGGAGTACTGGCACAAACTCGATACACCTCATTTCCTTGATCAAATGCATATATGTAAGAATGTCCTTGAGAGCTTGCTCGTAACACTGATGAACATGCCGGATAAGACCAAGGATGGGCCGAAGGCAAGAAAAGACTTGCAAGATTTGAAAATCAGGGAAGATCTGCACATGCCGCCCCATAAAATGTCAGACGAGACAGAGACGGAGACAGAGGCACGGGAGAAGAAGGGCAAGAAAATAAAGAATGAGGATTATTGCCCCCCTTCTTGCTTCACCTTAAGTCAGGCTGAGATCAATCAATTCTTTAAGTGCCTTACCGGAGTCAAAGTTAGTTCTGGTTACTGTGGCAAGATAAGTAGATATCTAGACACGGACAAGAAAAGGTTCAGCGGGATGAAGTCTCATGACTGTCATGTGATGATGACGCAGATATTACCTGTTTCCCTTAGAGGGATAATGGACAAGCACGTCCGTGACACGCTTATTGGTCTCTGCAACTTTTTTGACGTCATCTCTCGAAAGTCGATCAGTGTGAAGCAGCTCCGAAGGCTACAGGAAGAGATCGTTGTGATACTGAATGAGCTTGAGATGTACTTCCCGCCCGCGTTCTTTGACGTGATGGTGCATCTGTGTGTCCATATTGTGGATGACATAATAGACCTGGGGCCGTCATTCCTGGACAACATGATGCCGTTTGAGAGGATGAATGGGATCATCAAAGGATTCGTTCGTAACATGTCCCGTCCGGATGGAAGCATCGTCCAGGGCTATTTGACACAAGAGTGCATCTCTTTCTGTGAGAATTTTCTATATGGCGCAGACCAGCCGCCTGGTGTTAGTGTTGGTTTGCCCATTAACAAGCACGATGGGACGCTCGAAGGAGAAGGTCACTGCAATGGTCGCAGGGAACTGCACGTGGCATACTCAGATCGACGCAGCGACTTTGACAAAGCAAACTTGGTAGTGCTACAACACCTAGACGAGGTAGATCCTTTCGTGGCACTGCACAAAGAAATTATCGCAAAGAAGTATCGTGACCCGAGGGTATGCAGGACGGACGCCGAAGTTACTAGAGAGCACAACTCCACTTTCCTGCATTGGTTCAAAGAGCATATTATTGCTAATTCCCCGGAGGAGGGCTCTAAGGACGGATTGCTTATATACGCCTTAGCACATGGCCCCTCGCCCAACCTCGTAACCTATCAGGCATATGATATCAACGGATACACGTTCTACACGGAGGCCAAAGATATGGACAGTGATGAATATCAGAACTCATGGGTGACGATGGAATGCATGACCGGCAGCGACAACGGTGCAACTGAACGATTTTATGGAAGGGTCGAGGAGATCTAGGAGCTTGACTACTCTGGACGGCACAACACAACGATGTTCCGTGTCAGATGGGCTAAGAATGTCGAAAGAGAAAGCCAGATTTTCACTACCATGACTATACCCAACGCCAAGAGCGCTACCATGAACGCTATCGCAAAAAACGAGCCATGGGTACATGCTAAGCACGTGACACAATGCTTCTTCATAACCACCCATGCAATCCCAGTCGTTTTGTCGTGA
Source organism: Triticum aestivum (assembly GCF_018294505.1). Taxonomy (NCBI): domain Eukaryota; kingdom Viridiplantae; phylum Streptophyta; class Magnoliopsida; order Poales; family Poaceae; genus Triticum; species Triticum aestivum. The sequence continues at coordinate 306 of NW_025252228.1, read as the reverse complement.
GGAAAGGCAAAAGAATCATCATTGGAATGGATGGAGTCGCCAACGAGGAAGACTATGATCAGTACGGCAACCCAATGAGGGAAGATGACGATGATGATGAAGTATACATCAAAAGAAGAATCAATACTACATTACCAAAGAAAAATCATACTCCATGGAAAAGGCAAAGTCACAATGAGGGGCTCAATTATTCTTCGACGAACAAGAAGGGAAAGAAGCTGACTCAAAAACGAAAACGTCAGCGCTGAGGAATCGGTCAAATGATGTAATATATATATATATATATATATATATATATATATATAT
>NW_025252227.1:0-2060 GCF_018294505.1 Triticum aestivum | reverse complement strand
GAAGGTCCATGAAAATGAGGAGGTCATTGAGTTTTGTATTGACTTTATTCCTGACCTTAAGCCGATTGGTGTTCCTGAGTCGCGGCATAAGGGCAGACTGGATGGAAAAGGCACACTAGTAGGGGATCAAATAATATGTATGGGCGGGCATTCTCTCACTGAAGCACACTACACAGTTCTATAGAATTCCGCCTTGGTGGCTCCGTATATGGAGGAACACAAGAATTTTCTACACTCCAAACACCCGGAGAAGTCTGACGACTGGATTACACGTGAACAAACGAGGACTTTCGCCGGTTGGTTGCAGAAATGTGCCATGCATGATGGCGATATTGAAGATGACCTGTACTCATTGTCCAAGTTACCATCTTTGAATATAATGACTTTCAAAGGGTACCACATAAATGGGAATACATTTTACATGATCGCCCAAGATATGAAGAGCACCTACCAAAACAGTGGTGTCCGCTTTGATGCAACAACCAACACGGGAAAGGAAACATATTATGGTTACATAGAGGACATATGAGAACTTAACTATGGAGGTGGTTTGAAGGTCCCTTTGTTTCGGTGCAAATGGGTCAATATGACATGAGGCGGGGTAATGGAAGACCCGCAGTACGGAATGGCAACACTGGATCTCAACAATCTTGCGTATGTAGACGAACCATTTGTCCTAGCCAATGATGTGGCACAGGTTTTTTATCTAAAAGACATGTCTACCAGGCCGAGAAAAAGAAAAGATAAGGAAGCGAATGGATCATACGACGAGCCAAAGCACCACATAGTTCTTTCAGGGAAAAGAAACATTGTGGGAGTGGATGACAAGACAGACATGTCAGAAGATTATGAAAAGTTTGATGAAATTGCTCCATTCACAGTGAATATTGACCCGAGCATCTAGTTAAATGATGAAGATTTTCCATGGCTACGGTGCAAAGGGACACATGCGAAGAAAAAGTTTCACACCCAAAGATCTGGGATGTGATCTGCTTCACTATAATCACTTTCTTATGTGTTTCACACCCAGGAGGGAATCTCTGTAATAGTTAGGGTAGTTATTTGTTTTGGCATTTGAAACGCGAAGAAACTTTATGTGCAAACAAATTTTAAAGTTAAATTAAACATAAGAAACTCTATAATGATAAAACACACTAATAATATTAAACCTAAGAAAAAAGAATCACTGAAAAATCTATTTTCAAAGTTAAGTTATTCACAAACTAGTGATTCACACAAATTTCAAATAATTCAAAATTTAAACTATTCAAATTTGAAAACTACCGGCACTAACCTAAAGCAAAAATATTCACAAAGAAACTCTATATACAGCAAAAAACAACTCAAAAATAAATAAAACAAAAATAAATAAAGCAAAAATATTTAAGAAAAAAAAGCCCCCCTAATGGGCCTGAGCGGCCTGCATACGACTAGAAACACAACGTTTTATTGGGCCAAGATGCAGGCCCACAACGGCCCAGTAGGCCCACAGGGCAGCACAGAATAGGTAGGCCCAATAGGCCTGCTTTGGAGAGGAGCTCGAGAGAGCTACCGCACTAGGGCTTATAAACCAGTGTAGACGCCCCTCGACTAGCGAGGTGGGACTAAACTTGCCGCACGAACCTGCGCCAGAACAGACCTTTAGTACCGGGTCGTGGCACCAACCGGTACTAAAGGGGGGGTCTTTAGTACCGGTTGGAGCCACCACCCAGTACTAAAGGGGGGGCGCTTCCCGCCGCTTGGCCTGGCCAAAACAGACCTTTAGTACCGGTTGGTGGCTCCAACCGGTACTAAAGGGGTGTTGTATATAAGAAACTGCTTCAAAAAATTCATTTCTCATCTCTCCCTCTACTTCTTTCTCCTCTGCCCCGTCGCCGCCACCCCTCGTCGCTGCCCCCGTCGCCGTCCCCGTCGCTGTTGCCGCACCGGACGTCCCCGCCCGTCGTCGCCGCCCCCGTCGCCGCCCCGGCCGTCCCCATCCCCGTCGTCCCCGGCCGTCCCCATCCCCGTCGTCCCCGGCCGCCCCTGTTCCCGCCGTCCCCGGCCGTCCCCGTCCCCGT
>NW_025252226.1:1223-2060 GCF_018294505.1 Triticum aestivum | reverse complement strand
CAACATTTTCAGAGTTCATTTTGTAGTGATTTTCAATTTCACCATCATTTAGCTCCCTAAACAAATCGATAAATGATTGAAAAACAGCAAATGATGTCAGAACGTGTTGGAAATTGATGACGTCGCTTTGAATGATGCATACTGAACGCAAAAATAGGCTGGAGTTCAAATAAGTTTAAAAAACATTGAAGTGACCGTGTAACAGATGAGTTCTCGTCCGAAACCCTGATACTCCGAAAGAGATTGTCCAGTTTGTACACGAGGTGCGTCCAGTTTTCGCCGTGACCCTCTCTACTCTTTTGCAAATGCTATGCGGGCGAAATGATGATACCATGCCAAGTTCCAACATTTTCAGAGTTCATTTTGTAGTGATTTTCAATTTCACCGTCATTTAGCTCCCTAAACAAATCGGTAAATTAGTGAAAAACAGCAAATGATGTCAGAACGGGTTGGAAATAGATGACGTCACTTTGAATGATGCATACTGAACGCAAAAATAGGCTGGAGTTCAAATTAGTTTAAAAAACATTGAAGTGCCGTGTAACAGATGAGTTCTCGTCCGAAACCCTAATACTCCGAAAGAGATTGTCCAGTTTGTACACGAGGTGCGTCCAGTTTTCGCCGTGACCCTCTCTACTCTTTTGCACATGCTATGCGGGCGAAATGATGATACCATGCCAAGTTCCAACATTTTCAGAGTTCATTTTGTAGTGATTTTCAAGTTCAACGTCATTTAGCTCTCTAAACAAATCGGTAAATGACTGAAAAGCAGCAAATGATGTCAGAACGTGTTGGAAATTGATGACGTCGCTCTGAAAGATGCATACTGAACGCAAA
>NW_025252226.1:729-1213 GCF_018294505.1 Triticum aestivum | reverse complement strand
CTGAACGCAAAAATAGGCTGGAGTTCAAATAAGTTTAAAAAACATTGAAGTGCCCGTGTAACAGATGAGTTCTCGTCCGAAACCCTGATACTCCGAAAGAGATTGTCCAGTTTGTACACGAGGTGCGTCCAATTTTCGCCGTGACCCTCTCTACTCTTTTGCACATGCTATGCGGGCGAAATGATGATACCATGCCAAGTTCCAACATTTTCAGAGTTCATTTTGTAGTGATTTTCAATTTCACCGTCATTTAGCTCTCTAAACAAATCGGTAAATGACTGAAAAACAGCAAATGATGTCAGAACGTGTTGGAAATTGATGACGTCGCTTTGAATGATGCATACTGAATGCAAAAATAGGCTGGAGTTCAAATAAGTTTAAAAAACATTGAAGTGCCCGTGTAATAGATGAGTTCTCGTCCGAAACCCTGATACTCCGAATTGTCCAGTTTGTACACGAGGTGCGTCCAGTTTTCGCCGTGACC
>NW_025252226.1:0-719 GCF_018294505.1 Triticum aestivum | reverse complement strand
TGAATGCAAAAATAGGCTGGAGTTCAAATAAGTTTAAAAAACATTGAAGTGCCTGTGTAACAGATGAGTTCTCGTCCGAAACGCTGATACTCCGAATGAGATTGTCCAGTTTGTACACGAGGTGCGTCTAGTTTTCGCCGTGACCCTCTCTACCATCTTGCACATGCTATGCGGGCGAAATGATGATACCATGCCAAGTTCCAACATTTTCAGAGTTCATTTTGTAGTGATTTTCAAATTCAACGTCATTTAGCTTTCTAAACAAATCGGTAAATGACTGAAAAACAGCAAATGATGTCAGAACGTGTTGGAAATTGATGACATCGCTTTGAAAGATGCATACTGAATGCAAAAATAGGCTGGAGTTCAAATAAGTTTAAAAAACATTGAAGTGCCCGTGTAACAGATGAGTTCTCGTCCGAAACCCTGATACTCCGAAAGAGATTGTCCAGTTTGTACACGAGGTGCGTCCAGTTTTCGCCGTGACCCTCTCTACTATCTTGCACATGCTATGCGGGCGAAATGATGATACCATGCCAAGTTCCAACATTTTCAGAGTTCATTTTGTAGTGATTTTCAAGTTCAACGTCATTTAGCTCTCTAAACAAATCGGTAAATGACTGAAAAACAGCAAATGATGTCAGAACGTGTTGGAAATTGATGACGTGGCTTTGAAAGATGCATACTGAACGCAAAAATAGGCTGGAGTTCAAATAAGT
>NW_025252225.1:0-2060 GCF_018294505.1 Triticum aestivum | reverse complement strand
GGAGTTGATGGACTCACTTATCTTCCAAGCCTTCCGCTGTTATCGTTATTAGATGGCCTTAAGCCATATTTATTGTAATAAGTCCTCTTCTGGACAATCGATGTAATAAGTGTGTGATTGCTACTCTGCTATAAATCCTTCGAAGTACTGTGTGGTGTCAGCATTACTGATCCAGGGATGACACCTGAGCACAGAGACTTGATCCATTCGGGTCTGGTCGCTACAGAGATGGTATCAGAGCACACGCTGACTGTAGGACACGACCACTAAGTTAAAGCCATAGATCACTACTCTCCTCTCATTTTCTAACTCCTCATCTATTCTACTCTTTAGGATGAAGGACGCGAAGATCAAGTACACCCAACCGGATGAAGGCACACCATTTGGATTTCACTTGAAGGAAGTTACCAAGTACCTGAACATTGGACTACCCAGTTTCACCGGGACTTTCAACGCCACTCTGCCTGAAGAGGAGCGCTGGAAGATTCACGCTCACGTTCCGGGAAGAACATTCGCGCCAATCACGAAGCCCATAGATAGTGTTTTCAGTGCACCAACTTGGAGTCTGGGAAAGAGCATGGCAGCTCATATCACCATGGGACGCATTGGAGAAGTTTATCAAGAAGACCTCAAGGACACCATCTACCAGATTTGCGGACGCCGAGACGACAAATGGGACATAGTCAGCCCAAGAAGGATAGATCCATTGCAGCTTTTATCCAGGAGTTAAACCAGCACATTCGACGCCATGAGAACCAGATGTGCAATGATATGGTAGAGTTGAAGAATGCGAAGGCAAGGATCATCGAGCTAGAAGGAGAACTAAAGTCTACACGCAAGGACTACATGGACGAGATCGTAGCTCTAGCAAGGCACAATTGCGATCTTAAGCAGGAGATCGAAGAACTCAAGAAGAAGTTAGCATCCCAGGAGGACGACAAGTACGTCGCATGTCCAGACAACTACATCATCCTCGACGACACCGATTCGGATCCAAGTGAACCCGACTTCGAAGACGAAGCTGGAGCAGACATCATGGAATCTTCCACCGGTTCAAATTTCTAGATGACCACCACATATTAGTAGTATTTCCCCCCATGTAAACATTATAGTACACGCACTTGCGATAGTTAGATCGTTGTAAGCCTTGTTTGATTGAATGGAGTGATTTTGTGTGTATTTGCTCATGTGCATTTGGGTAGTGATTCCCCTTAGACCTCATTCTATTCTAAATTTCTCTTCTTTTCTAAACCCATCAGATGCCTCCGAGACGTGACCCTGGATTCATTTTCCCGCCAGAGATCACCCAACTGATCCAGCAGCAGAACACCCTGATTCAAACATTGGTGCAGAACCAGGGCAACAACAACAACAACCCACCCCCACCACCTGCGGATCATTTGACTCGTTTCCTTAGACTAAATCCGCCGGTGTACTCCAGTAGCACCGAGCCGATTGTAGCGGATGATTGGCTCCGCAAGATAGGAAGGGAGTTGACCACTGCAGGATGCACAGATGGAGAAAGAGTGAAGTTTGCAGCACATCAGCTAGAAGGACCCGCAGCCGCATGGTGGGATAATTTCACAGTCACTTACCCGGTAGACACTGTCACATGGGATCAATTTCAGCAAGCTTTTCGCACTGCCCATGTCTCAGCAGGAGCCATGGCCATGAAGAAGCGTGAGTTTCGCAACTTACGCCAAGGAGGAAGGACTGTTGGCCAGTACGTGGATGACTTTAGCAAATTAGCACGTTACGCCCCAGATGACATTGCTACAGATGCGGCTAAACAGGAGAAGTTTCTAGAAGGACTGAATGATGAGTTCAGCATGCCGTTGATGGTAGCAAGTTTCAATAACTACCAGGAGTTAGTAGACCGAGCCCTTATGATTGAAGGAAAGCAGCAGCAAATTGAGAACCGCAAGCGAAAGTATGGACAAGGGAAGTATAACTCTGGAGCTCAGCAGAAGACTCGTTATACCCCTAAATCAGGAATTCAGTTTCAGCATACCCATGGAGGAGGTAATTCGCACAACCATAATGGCACTAAGAATGGGAAC
>NW_025252224.1:0-2060 GCF_018294505.1 Triticum aestivum | reverse complement strand
TTTCTCTTTTTGTTGCTTTGGAAACATTTTCTTGGATGCCTTCTATTAGGAAGAATTGTAAGTGTCACCCTTGACTGGAATTTATTAGTCTTTTGTCGAGGGAAGGGCGGTTGCATGTCTTCACTAGGCATCCAACTGCAAGTGTAACCCCTGAATGCAATTGCATGCCCACACAACCAACTGCAACTAACATTTATTTTGTAAAGTGGGCGGTAGGAGAGAGAGGGGGAGTTGCATGTGTGATACCAGGCTTGCAACTACAAGAGTCGCCCTCGAGTTAAATTGCATGCCCACCTCCCGACGACAACTGGCCTTGTGTTTTTGTTAGAGAGGGGGCAATTGCATGTCCGACAGCAGTCCTGCAATTGCATGTGTCGCCCACGACTGGAACTGCATGCCTACACACCAGACTGCAATTGCATGCCCACACACCCAACTGCAACCGACATTTTTGATTTGTTAGTGGGTGGCGGCAGAGGGGGAGGGTTGCGTGTCTCGCTCGCAACTGGGAGGACCTTTGTTTTGTCGGAGGGGGCGGCATCGAGAGAGATGGGGCCCAGTTGCATGCCCCACACTAGGCACGTAACTGCATATCGTCGACCATGGTTGCAAATGCATGTCCTATAACTTGGTTGCAACTCGACTTCCATTTTTGTTTTGCGGGGAGAGGCGCCAGTTGCATGTCACACAATTGCATGCAACTCCATGTTTTCTAACTTGGTCGCAATTGGAATGACATTTGTTTTGTCGGAGGGGGGCGGGGCCGTCGAGAGAGATGGGGCCCAATTGCATGCCCCACACTAGGCACGCAACTGCATGTCTTCTAACTTGGTCGCAACTGCATGTCTTATAACTTGGTTGTAACTCGATTTTCATTTTTGTTGTACGGGGAGGGGCGCTAGTTGCATGTCCCACGACGAGCAGTCAACTGTATGTCTTTGAGCATGGTCCCAACTGCATGTCTTATAACTTTGTTGCAACTCAACTTCCATTTTTTGTTGTAAAGGGGAGAGGCACCAATCGCATGTCCCACACTAGGCACGCAACTGCATGTCTTATAACTTGGTTGCAACTCGCCTTCCATTTTTATTGTGCGGAGAGAGGTGCCAGTTGGCATGTCCCATAATGGGCAAACAACTCCATGTCTTGTAACTTGGTCGCAACTTGGAGGACCTTTTTTTTGATGGAGGGGGAGGCGTCGAGAGAGATGGGGCCCAGTTGCATGGCCCACACTAGGCACGCAACTGCATGTCTTTCTAACTTGGTGGCAACTGCATGTCTTATAACTTGGTTGCAAGCCAACTTCCATTTTTGTTGTACGGGGAGGGGCACCAGTTGCATGTCCCACAACGGGCACGCAACTGCATTCTTCTAACTTGGTCGCAATTGCATGTCTTATAACTTGGTTGCAACTTAACTTTCATTATCTGTTGTACGGGGAGAGGCACCAGTTGCATGTCCCACACTAGACACGCAACTGCATGTCTTAGACCATGGTCGCAACTAGGACGGACCCTTGTTTTGTCGGAGGGGACGCCGTCATGAGAGATGGGGCCAGTTGCATGTCCCACGACGGGCACGCAACTACATGTCTTCTAACTTGGTCGCAACTAGGGGGGGCTTGTTTTGTCGGAGGGGGCGGCAGCGAGAGAGAGGTGTCCAGCTGCATGTCCAACTATACTCATGCAACTGCATGTCTTGTAGCATGGTCGTAACTTAGTGTCTTCTAACTTAGTTGCAACTAGGCGCATTTGTTTTATCGGAGGGGCGGCAACAAAGGAGAAGGGGGCAACTAGTCATGCAATTACAAGCGTTGTCCCCTGGACTATAACTACATGTCTTTTTACAAACATTTTTCGCAACTAAACTTTTTTGCTTGGTAGGAAGGGGGCAGCTCCCCCGTGAATCCCCTACCCTCGCTATGTGTCACACGAGCACCATAACACCCCCGTTTTCTGCCATACTAGCAAAGACAAATCAAGCACCTGATCTCACAACCAGTTTGTGTTTTTTCTTATTTTTTGAAATCATACACATTTTCCCCCTTTTTTTCTTTTTGC
>NW_025252223.1:0-2060 GCF_018294505.1 Triticum aestivum | reverse complement strand
GAGAAATCATAGAATGTTTATGAATTCAAAAAATGTGCGAGAAATCATAAATTTTCAGCAGTTTTAATTCTTTTGGTGATTTACAAAACTATTCGCAAATTATAAAAAAACACAATTTTTCAAAATTTGTTCCCCAATTATAAAAAAAGTTCATTGATACAAAAAGGTTTGCTAACTCAAAAATTGTTCATGAATTCAAAAACTATGCGTGCATTTCAAAAAATGTTCGTCTGAACAAAACAAATGTTCATGAATTCGAAAACTACTCATGCATTTCAAAAAATGTTCGTCTTAACAAAACAAATGTTAATGCATTTAAAAACTGCCCAAAATTTTAAAACAAATGTTTGTCGATTAGAAAAAATGTTCGTCGATTCAAAAGTCTTTCATGTCTTGGATTTGGGTAGTTTTTGGAAAGTCCTTTTATGTCTAGGCGCTAGGAGTAGTTTTTCTCACACACGTCCTCCCTCCCACATACGCGTTCATGGCCGGCCCGTGGGGCGTGACGCCCCTATTTTTTTTCTTTGCTTTTCTCATTTCTGTTTTTGTTTTTTCTTCTTTAAATTAATTCAAGATTTTCAAATTACAAAAGGTTGCAACTTTTGAGAAAAATATTCGAGAAATCATAGAACGTTTATGAATTCAAAAAATGTGCGAGAAATCATAAATTTTCTGCAGTTTTAATTCTTTTGGTGATTTACAAAACTATTCGCAAATTATAAAAAAACACAATTTTTCAAAATTTGTTCCCCAATTATAAAAAAAGTTCATTGATACAAAAAGGTTTGCTAACTCAAAAATTGTTCATGAATTCAAAAACTATGCGTGCATTTCAAAAAATGTTCGTCTGAACAAAACAAATGTTCATGAATTCGAAAACTACTCATGCATTTCAAAAAATGTTCGTCTTAACAAAACAAATGTTAATGCATTTAAAAACTGCCCAAAATTTGAAAACAAATGTTTGTCGATTAGAAAATATGTTCGTCAATTCAAAAGTCTTTCATGTCTTGGATTTGGGTAGTTTTTGGAAAGTCCTTTTATGTCTAGGCGCTAGGAGTAGTTTTTCTCACACACGTCCTCCCTCCCACATACGCGTTCATGGCCGGCCCGTGGGGCGTGACGCCCCTATTTTTTTTCTTTTCTTTTCTCATTTCTGTTTTTGTTTTTTCTTCTTTAAATTAATTCAAGATTTTCAAATTACAAAAGGTTGCAACTTTTGAGAAAAATATTCGAGAAATCATAGAATGTTTATGAATTCAAAAAATGTGCGAGAAATCATAAATTTCCAGCAGTTTTAATTCTTTTGGTGATTTACAAAACTATTCGCAAATTATAAAAAAATCACAATTTTTCAAAATTTGTTCCCCAATTATAAAAAAAGTTCATTGATACAAAAAGGTTTGCTAACTCAAAAATTGTTCATGAATTCAAAAACTATGCGTGCATTTCAAAAAATGTTCGTCCGAACAAAACAAATGTTCATGAATTCGAAAACTACTCATGCATTTTAAAAAATGTTCGTCTTAACAAAACAAATGTTAATGCATTTAAAAACTGCCCAAAATTTTAAAACAAATGTTTGTCGATTAGAAAAAATGTTCGTCGATTCAAAAGTCTTTCATGTCTTGGATTTGGGTAGTTTTTGGAAAGTCCTTTTATGTCTAGGCGCTAGGAGTAGTTTTTCTCACACACGTCCTCCCTCCCACATACGCGTTCATGGCCGGCCCGTGGGGCGTGACGCCCCTATTTTTTTTCTTTTCTTTTCTCATTTCTGTTTTTGTTTTTTCTTCTTTAAATTAATTCAAGATTTTCAAATTACAAAAGGTTGCAACTTTTGAGAAAAATATTCAAGAAATCATAGAATGTTTATGAATTCAAAAAATGTGCGAGAAATCATAAATTTTCTGCAGTTTTAATTCTTTTGGTGATTTACAAAACTATTCGCAAATTATAAAAAATCACAATTTTTCAAAATTTGTTCCCCAATTATAAAAAAAGTTCATTGATACAAAAAGGTTTGCTAACTCAAAAATTGTTCATGAATTCAAAAACTATGC
>NW_025252222.1:0-2060 GCF_018294505.1 Triticum aestivum | reverse complement strand
GAAGAAGCCAAAGAATGGACCCAAGCCCGAGACTGAGTGCTTTTATTGCAAGGGAAGCGGTCACTGGAAGCGGAACTGCCCTAAGTACTTAGCGGATAAGAAGGCCGGCAAAACAAAAGGTATATGTGATATACATGTAATTGATGTGTACCTTACTAGTGCCCGTAGTAGCTCCTGGGTATTTGATACCGGTGCAGTTGCTCACATTTGTAACTCAAAGCAGGGGCTGCGGAATAAGCGGAAACTGGCAAAGGACGAGGTGACGATGCGCGTCGGGAATGGTTCCAAGGTCAATGTGATCGCCGTCGGCACGCTACCTCTGCATCTCCCTTCGGGATTAGTTTTAAACCTTAATAATTGTTATTTAGTGCCAGCTTTGAGCATGAACATTGTATCGGGATCTCGTTTAATTCGAGATGGCTACTCTTTTAAATCTGAGAATAATGGTTGTTCCATGAGAGATATGTTTTATGGTCATGCTCCTATGGTGAATGGTTTGTTCTTTATGAATCTCGAATGTGATGCTACACATGTTCATAATGTGAGTACCAAAAGAAGTAAGGTTGATAATGATAGTCCCACATACCTGTGGCACTGCCGCCTTGGTCACATAGGTGTCAAACGCATGAAGAAGCTCCATGCCGATGGACTTTTAGAGTCTCTTGATTATGAATCATTTGACACGTGCGAACCATGCCTTATGGGTAAAATGACCAAGACTCCGTTCTCAGGAACAATGGAGCGAGCAACCGACTTATTGGAAATCATACATACTGATGTGTGCGGTCCGATGAGTGTTGAGGCTCGCGGTGGCTATCGTTATGTTCTCACCCTCACTGATGATTTAAGTAGGTATGGGTATATCTACTTAATGAAACACAAGTCTGAAACCTTTGAAAAGTTCAAGGAATTTCAGAGTGAGGTTGAAAATCAACGTGACAGGAAAATCAAGTTTCTACGATCAGATCGTGGAGGAGAATACTTGAGTCACGAGTTTGGGGCACACTTAAGAAAATGTGGAATAGTTTCACAACTCACGCCGCCTGGAACACCTCAGCGTAATGGTGTGTCCGAACGTCGTAATCGCACTCTATTAGATATGGTGCGATCTATGATGTCTCTTACCGATTTACCGCTATCCTTTTGGGGCTATGATTTAGAGACTGCCGCATTCACTTTAAATAGGGCACCGTCGAAATCCGTTGAGACGACACCGTATGAATTGTGGTTTGGGAAGAAACCTAAGCTGTCGTTTCTAAAAGTTTGGGGATGCGATGCTTATGTCAAGAAACTTCAACCTGAAAAGCTCGAACCCAAGTCGGAAAAATGCGTCTTCATAGGATACCCAAAAGAAACTATTGGGTACACCTTCTACCTCAGATCCGAAGGCAAGATCTTTGTTGCCAAGAATGGGTCCTTTCTGGAGAAAGAGTTTCTCTCGAAAGAAGTAAGTGGGAGGAAAGTAGAGCTTGATGAAGTATTACCTCTTGAACCGGTAAATGGCACAACTCAAGAAAATGTTCCTGAGGTGCCTGCACCGACTAGAGAGGAAGTTAATGACAATGATCAAGATACTTCTGATCAAGCCCCTACTGAAATTTGAAGGTCCACAAGGACACGTTCCGCACCAGAGTGGTACGGCAACCCTGTCTTGGAAATCATGCTGTTAGACAACGGTGAACCTTCGAACTATGAAGAAGCGATGGCGGGCCCGGATTCCGACAAATGGCTAGAAGCCATGAAATCCGAGATAGGATCCATGTATGAAAACGAAGTATGGACTTTGACTGACTTGCCCATTGAGCGGCGAGCCATAGAAAATAAATGGATCTTTAAGAAGAAGACAGACGCGGATGGTAATGTGACCATCTATAAAGCTCGGCTTGTCGCTAAGGGTTATCGACAAGTTCAAGGGGTTGACTACGATGAGACTTTCTCACCGGTAGCGAAGCTGAAGTCCGTCCGAATCATGTTAGCAATTGCCGCATTCTATGATTACGAAATATGGCAAATGGACGTCAAAACGGCATTCCTTAATGGTTTCCTTAAGGAAGAATTGT
>NW_025252221.1:0-2060 GCF_018294505.1 Triticum aestivum | reverse complement strand
CCCCCCCCCCTGCAGCGTTCTCAGTGCCTAAAATCCTCAAATATTCCATAAAAAATCATACTAAATCTCCACGGCATTTTGAGCACTTTTATTTTTGGGATATTTTTTATTTGACAGAAAATTCAGAAAACAGATAGATAATACTATTTTTGCTTTATTTATTCTAAATAACAGAAAGTAAAAAGAGGGTACAGAAGGTTGTGCCTTCTAGTTTCATCCATCTCATGATCATCAAAATGAATCCACTAACAAGGTTGATCAAGTCTTGTTATCAAACTCATCCCGAATAACATGGAACCAGAGAAATTTTGAATAACACTAGGTTACCTCAACGGGGATATGAACATCCCCAACAATAAGAATATCATAACTTTTCTTCACAGTAGGAAGAGGAAATTCAAAACCTCCAATAATGGTAGTTGGAACTTTTCCAATAGAATTGATGCTATGAACTTGAGGTTGTTTCCTCGGAAAGTGTACCGTATGCTCATTACCGTTAACATGAAAAGTGACATTGCCTTTGTTGCAATCAATAACAGCCCCTGCAGTATTCAAAAAGGGTCTACCAAGGATAATCGACATACTATCGTCCTCTCGAATATCAATAATAACAAAGTCCATTAGGATAGTGACATTTGCAACCACAACAGGCACATCCTCACAAATACCGACGGGTATAGCAGTTGATTTATCGGCCATTTGCAATGATATTTCAGAAGGTGTCAACTTATTCAATTCAAGTCTACGATATAAATAAAGAGGCATAACACTAACATCGGCTGCATGATCACATAAAGCAGTTCTAAAATAGTTTCTTTTAATGGAGCATGGCATAGTTGGTACCCCTGGGTCTCCAAGTTTCTTGGGTATTCCACCTTTAAAAGTATAATTAGCAAGCATGTTGGAAATTTCAGCTTCCGATATCTTTCTTTTATTTGTAATGATATCCTTCATGTATTTAGCATAAGGATTTAATTGAAGCATATCAGTTAAGCGCATACGTAAGAAGATAGGTCTAATCATTTCAGCAAAGCACTCAAAATCCTCATCATCCTTTGTCTTCGATGGTTTAGGAGGAAATGGCATGGGTTTCTGAACCCATGGTTCTCTTTCTCTACCGTGCTTCCTAGCAACAAAGTCTCTCTTATCATAATGTTGATTCTTTGATTGTGGGTTATCAAGATCAACAGCAAGTTCAACCTCTACATCATTATTATTGCTAGGTTGAGCATCAACATGAACATTATAATTAACATTATCACTAGATTCATGTTCATCACCTGATTGTGTTTCAGCATCATCAATAGAAATATTATTGGGATTCTCAGGTGTGTCTATAACAGGTTCACTGGAAGCACGCAAAGTCCTATCATTTTTCTTTTTCTTCTTTTTAGAAGAACTGGGTGCATCTAAATTATTTCTCTGAGAATCTTGCTCGATTCTCTTAGGGTGGCCTTCAGGATACAAAGGTTCCTGAGTCATTCTACTAGTTCTAGTATCCACTCTAACAGCAATATCATGTTTATTACTTAATTCATCGAGCAAATCATTTTGAGCTTTAAGTATTTGCTCAGCTTGAGTGGTAACCATAAAAGCATATTTGCTAATGAGTTTAAGTTCACCTTTAACTCTAGCCATATAATCACTCAAGCGTCCTATCTCGAAAGCATTATTCTTTAATTCTGTACCAACATAAGCATTAAAACTTTCTTGTCTAGCCATAAAGTCATCAAATTCATCTAAGCACTGGCTATGAAATTTAGTAGAAGGGATTTCAACCTTATCATATCTATAGACAACATTTACCTTTATTACCTGTGTCGTGTTATCAAGAAAATGTGTTTCTTCAATAGGCAGTAAATTAAGAACATGTATTTCTTCAATAGGAGGTAAATTCTTAACATCTTCAGCTTTAATACCTATTTCTTTCATTGATTTCTTTGCCTCTTGCATATCTTCATGACTGAGAAATAGAACACCCCTCTTCTTCAGAGTTGGTTTAGGAATAGGCTTAGGAGTTGGCTCAATTGGCTCAGGAATTGGCTCGGGAATTGGCTCAG
>NW_025252220.1:0-2060 GCF_018294505.1 Triticum aestivum | reverse complement strand
TTGGGTCCCCTCCTCTAAGGTCAGTGGTGCGTCCTACCTGTCATGTTCGTGGTGGGACCTGCATGTTAGTTTGGTGGGCCTTAGGTTAATGTGTGGGTCCTATCCGTCAGTGGTACATTGAAACCTTAGTTCTATTCAAACACATAAGCCAAAATTGACACATATATATAACACATAGGCGAAAATTCACACACAGACATGACACATAAGCAAAATTGATGAGGTGGCATCCAGTCATATCAATATATCCATGTTGACAATGTTGTGACCACCTAGATTGGTCGTAATCAGTCAAAAATAAGGCCATCGACCATTGTTGTCTGCTTATGACCATTTTGTGTAAGGCAATAATGACTTTTTTGACTAAAACGGTCGTTATTGTTTAGGGTTTGGACCCTCTTAAAAAGCTTACGACCAATTGGTTGAAAATGGTCGTAGATTTACGACCAATTTATCCACGGTCACTAATAAAGGTCATGAATTGGCATATTTCTTGTAGTGTTCTCACAACAAGCATGATGGTTTTCGGTAGGGAACGTCCCACCTTTGGGAACGAAACAATATCCATTGCCTCTTATTGCTTTCAAGTTTTTTTCTCGTGTCAACATAGAACAACAGGAGTGTTGTGTGAATTTTTGTGATTTTTCGGGGTTCATTTTTGACTTTTTATGCATTAAGTGAGTTTTCAATACATTTATGTGTATAATTCAAATTTGAACTACATGGGCATGCTCCAGTGCATATAAATTCATTGAAAAATAAAATCTTTATTGTTGGGTGCATGCTTAGGTCCCATGCCAGAAATGAGAATGAATTTCAAACACCATGGCACCGTTGATTGCCGGTAAAACAATGAGATGCCTGGTATTAAAATTCTAGTCATCCAAAACTCGTCTGAAATTCATGAAACTTGGCATGCTATCATGGAGCGGCCTCAACATGCCATGGTACAAAGTTTGTCCCATTGGGGCAGGTTTGGGTATATGCTTCTCACAAACCGGAGCTTCTCACAACAAGCATGATGGTTTTCGGTATGGAACGTCCCACCGTTGGGGACGAAACGATATCCATTGCCTCTTATTACTTTCAAGTTTTTTTGTCGTTTCAACATAGAACAATAGGAGTGTTGAGTGAATTTTTGTGATTTTTCGGGGTTCGTTTGGACATTTTTATGCATTAACTGAGTTTTCAATGCATTTTATGTGCATAATTCAAATTTGAACTTCATGCGCATGCTCCAGTGCATATAAATTTGTTGACAAATCAAATCTTCGTCATTTGGTGCATGCTTAGGTCCCATGCAAGAAATGGGAATGAATTTCAAACACCAGGGCACCGTTGATTGCCGGCAAAATAGTGAGATGCCTGGTTTTTAAATTCTATTAAATCAAAAACTCATCTGAAATTCATGAAACTTGGCATGCTATCATGGAGCGGCATCAACATACCGTGGTACAAATTTTGTCCCATTTGGGGCAGGTTTGGGTATATGCTTCTCACAAACCAGAGCTTCTCACAACAAGCAAGATGGTTTTCGGTAGGGAACGTCCCACCGTTGGGGACAAAACGATATCCATTGCCTCTTATTGCTTTCAAGTTTTTTTTCTCGTGTCAACATTGAACAACAGGAGTGTTGTGTGAATTTTTGTGATTTTTCGGGGTTCATTTGGACATTTTTATGCATTAAGTGAGTTTTCAATCCATTTATGTCCGTAATTCAAATTTGAACTACACGTGCATGCTCTAGTGCATATAAATTCATTGAAATATCAAATCTTTGTCGTTGGGTGCATGCTTAGGTCCCATGCAAGAAACGGGAATGAATTTCAAACACCAGGGCACCGTTGATTACCGACAAAACAGTGAGATGCCTGGTTTTTAAATTCTAGTAAATCCAAAACTCATCTGAAATTCATGAAACTTGGCCTGTTATCATGGAGCGGCATCAACATGCTGCGGTACAAATTTTGTCCCATTTGGGGCAGGTTTGGGTATATGCTTCTCACAAACCGGAGCTTCTCACAACAAGCATGATGGTTTTCGGTAGCGAACGTCCCACT
>NW_025252219.1:0-2060 GCF_018294505.1 Triticum aestivum | reverse complement strand
GGGACCAAAGGCCTCTGATTCCCACCCTTTGGGCTGCTGAAAAGAGACCTTTGGTCCCGGTTGGTGGCACCAACCGGGACTAAAGGGGGCATTGGTCCTGGTTGGTGCCTCGAACCGGTACCAATGCCCTGGTATATAAGAAAACACTTAGCAGTTTCGACAAAATCCATCACTTCTTCTCCCCCGACGCCACTGCTCCTCCTCGCTGCCGCCGCCCGACGCTCCTGCTCCACCTTGTCATCGCCGCCGCCACCGACGCCGTCAGGCTGCTACGTCGCCGTCGCCGCCACCACCGACACTGTCAGGCTGCTAAACGTCGCTGCCGCCGCTGCTGACGCCCTCTGTCCCGACGACGGCGTTGACCCTCGCGCCCCTGCCAGCCCCGACGCGCTGCCCATCGTGCCCCGCCGCCCCCTGTGAGCACCAGCCTGCTCCCGCGCCCCTCCCCCGCGCCGTATTATTAGATTTTTAGATGTTTTTACATGTTTTTTAGATGTTTTTAGATGCTATTTTTAGATGTTTTTACATGTTTTTTAGATTATTTTAGTTTATGTTTAGTTTAGTTTTAAGATTAGCAAAATTTCAGATGTGTAGTTATATTTATTTAGATGTGTAGTTGATTTAGATGTTGTAATTTCTTCATAAAAATTGTGCACTTTTGTATAGAAACTTTATTTTTTTCATATGTACGAAAATGTAGAGTGAAAACGGAAACAAACATATAAGAAAAAAACAAAGGAAAAAATGAAGAAGGAAAAGAAAACCGCCCCGGCCCGGCCACCACCGCATTTTCATAAAGTGTTTCTACCGAGTCCACGTCGCAGCGATCGAGCACCCGCGGCGAAGCAAGTCTTTTTTAAGGTAGTTCTTTGTTAAAGTGAGGGGGGACGTCGGACATTACATGAGGTGGGGAGGGGGGGCGTCGGACATGACGTGAGGGGGGTCGTCGGAAAAAATAAGAAGAGGAAGAATAAAAAAAAGAGGAGGAGCAGAAGGAATAGAGGAGTGGAAATCTATTTTTTCTTCTACTCCTCTATTCCTTCTTCTTCTCCTCTTTTTTTCTTGTTTTTTTAATGGGAATGAGGGTGTCGAGGATCGCCGAGCGGTCAAGGGTCGGGAACTAGGGCAGAGGGTCGAGGGTCACCGAGGGGTCGAGGGCCGTCGAGGGTTCGAGGGGCGAGGGTCGTCGAGGGGTCGAGGGTCGAGGAACGCCGAGGGGTTTTGTTGAATCCTTTGACACTAGCTAGACAAACGTGAAGCATTGTCGAGGCCACCCCAAACCCGGGAGAAGCTAGGTCTACGTTTGCCACTAATATATCCACCTGCTTCATGTTTAGAATAGTGTATATATGTATGTATGTTCTTTGTGTATATATGTTCATATATGCAAAAGTTAGATTTTTAGAAAAGTGAGCACCCCCTCTCGACCGTGATAACTTATACCACAGGGAGCACCCCCCGGCCCTCTCGCTTGACCAAAACTCTCGAGGACACCCAAACCCTAGAAAAAAAACGATGTCGGTCTCCTACCCCCTCCCGCCGCGCCCCTACCCGACAAACTCTCTCGAGGCCACCCAAATTTACCAAGTTAAAAGAGCGTTGTCGTCGAGGCCACCCCAAACCCTTGAAGCGTTGTCGAGGCCACCCCAAACCCTTGAAGCGTTGCCGATCGAGGCCACCCCAAACCCTAGAGAAGCAGCGTCGAGGCCACTAATATGATTCCTTATTGTGATTAGCTAGCTAGTTCTACGTTTGCCACTAATATATCCATCTGTCATGTTTGAATAATAATTGCCATGTTGTAAATATTTGCAGAAACTATGGACCCCCGAAACGAAGCAACATAAGCGGTGTTGGGGGACATAATCCCACAAGGAAGTGATGCCGTCTTCTCGTTTCTCAATGACGCCGATGGTCCGCAAGGACAGGGTGAAGAAGCAGACTACGGTGATCGAACAATGGAGGAGGAAGGACATGATCATGATGGCTCCGGTGACCCAATGCCGGTGCAAGAAGGACACCGTGATGATGGCTCCGGTGACCGAACGGAGTCTGGCCAT
>NW_025252218.1:0-2060 GCF_018294505.1 Triticum aestivum | reverse complement strand
CCATGAGGCTTGTGGCCGCCTGTGAAGGCACCGACAAACTGATGGCATAGATCGGCCCAACAGGATATGGAGTTGTCCGGCAAGTGCATGAGCCAGGATCTGACGTTGGGCTTGAGCACCAGCGGGAAGTAGTTGGCAAGGATCTTGTCGTCCCGTCCCTCGGCAGCCTGCACTGCAATGGTGTAGCTGTTGAGGAACTCCGACGGATGCGTCTTGCCATCGTACTTCTCCGGTACATCTGGCTTGAAGTTCTTCGTGCTGGGCCACTGGACTTGCCGCAGCTCACGAGTGAACGCGGGGCAACCTACCGCGTACGGCAAGTCGCCTGGTTCCCCTGGCGCATGCATGTCAACAGAGGGCCCAGCGCGCTTGTCGGATTGACGTCGCGCTTCTCTTTGGCGCTTGATGTGAGTACGAGCGTCTTCTTGCTGTCGATCGTGAAGAACTTGGCACTGATCACGACGAGCTCGTGGATCCGACGATGCGGTGGAGTCGCTGTCGAGGTGGATCCGGTGAGTCGGCGATCTTGGCCTTCGGGGTGGTGATTGCATGGTGGTTGCACCTCCACCAGTTTCGTCGCCACCGGCTCGCGCCTGGCAACCCTGCCGCCGCAGCGACGCGCTCGGCTGCCGCGGAGTGTCGCCGTTCGCGTAGCTGATGAGACTCTGAATGGTGGCCCTCCATTCGTCGATCTTGTCCGACGTCGGAGGGTAATCCAGGAGCAGTTGAGCTCGCGCCAAAGCTTCTGCCGGAGTGGTGGGTGGCAGTGGCGGACGGCGCGAGGAGCGGGATGTGCTCGGACTTCTAACTATGTTAGAAGGAGCATTATCCCGTCCAGGCAACCGTCTCTCGCTCGTACTGGTACGCTGGCGTGCATGCTGATCTTGAGCGCCCCGGGATCCACCAGCTTGATCTTGGGCCAACAAACGTATGGTACTGCGAGTACCATGACGCTGTCGTTCCTACGCCTCCTGAGATGGGCGCGGAACAAGCGCGGACGTCGAGGTCTGCGCCGCCTTGCCCTTGGACCTGGCAGCATCGTGAGCTTCCTCGTCGACGTCCGTCCTTTTGCCGACGTCTACCCCACCACCCGTTTGCTCCGGTGGCGGTGGGATCGACGTGGACGGAACAGCTGCCTCCGAAGCCTTCTTCTTCGGTGGCATGTTGATGAAGAAAATGAAGATCTAGCTCGTGCGGACGCCGGATCAGGTTCACACAGCCTCGACGCCCCCTACCTGGCGTGCCAAAGATGTCGGGGAAACTGATCCACGAACACCTAGGGGGCCGGAGGATCGTGGCCCCTTTCGGTTCGGCAGGGGGCGGAGGTCGCACGAAGAGCGGATCGAGGCGAAGCACACGAGCAGTTTACCCAGCTTTGGAGCTCTCCGGAGAGATAATACTCCTACTGCTGCTTGTTTGATTGTATTGTGTTCTTGCTCGAGAGAGAGCTAAGTGTTTTTCTGGCTTCTGAATGATCCGAACCCCCTCTACATTGCGTGTGGGCCTCCTTTTATACGCTAAAGGGGTCACCGACAGGTGGCAACGTAAACAAGGGTACACATGTAAAAAGAGAGGTGGTTGGTACAGTTACTTGTACAGTGTTTCCTACCTAACCCTGACGGCAGGGGACAAGGGCATTAAATGCCCGTCTGTGTAGCCCAAACAGTGCAGAAAAGGACCGCCAGGGGCGCCACCGCTCGCCACGATGGCGATCTTGTCAGCTTCGCATGCCACCGCGCACCGCTGGCTGCACAGCCTCCTGCCACGCGCGCCTGGAAAGGATCCTAGAGCGACACGTTGGTGGATGCGCTGGAGCGTGGGCACAGAGTGGCCGCTTGTCGCTCACCGGGCCTTGCCGGGACGCGCGGCGCATCGCGGCAAGTTCCTTGAAATGCCTTGATTGGCCTTCCCGGCAAGCTCCTTTTGCCGGGGCCTTGTCTCCTGGGCTTAAATATTTTGTTCTTGAATGGCTCCAAAGGAACCACGGAGGATCTTGGCGGTCGCCCGGCAAGCCTTGCAGCGGGGCGCTGCAACTGCCCGTGCACAAGTTCGGGATACTA
>NW_025252217.1:0-2060 GCF_018294505.1 Triticum aestivum | reverse complement strand
CCATGAGGCTTGTGGCCGCCTGTGAAGGCACCGACAAACTGATGGCATAGATCGGCCCAACAGGATATGGAGTTGTCCGGCAAGTGCATGAGCCAGGATCTGACGTTGGGCTTGAGCACCAGCGGGAAGTAGTTGGCAAGGATCTTGTCGTCCCGTCCCTCGGCAGCCTGCACTGCAATGGTGTAGCTGTTGAGGAACTCCGACGGATGCGTCTTGCCATCGTACTTCTCCGGTACATCTGGCTTGAAGTTCTTCGTGCTGGGCCACTGGACTTGCCGCAGCTCACGAGTGAACGCGGGGCAACCTACCGCGTACGGCAAGTCGCCTGGTTCCCCTGGCGCATGCATGTCAACAGAGGGCCCAGCGCGCTTGTCGGATTGACGTCGCGCTTCTCTTTGGCGCTTGATGTGAGTACGAGCGTCTTCTTGCTGTCGATCGTGAAGAACTTGGCACTGATCACGACGAGCTCGTGGATCCGACGATGCGGTGGAGTCGCTGTCGAGGTGGATCCGGTGAGTCGGCGATCTTGGCCTTCGGGGTGGTGATTGCATGGTGGTTGCACCTCCACCAGTTTCGTCGCCACCGGCTCGCGCCTGGCAACCCTGCCGCCGCAGCGACGCGCTCGGCTGCCGCGGAGTGTCGCCGTTCGCGTAGCTGATGAGACTCTGAATGGTGGCCCTCCATTCGTCGATCTTGTCCGACGTCGGAGGGTAATCCAGGAGCAGTTGAGCTCGCGCCAAAGCTTCTGCCGGAGTGGTGGGTGGCAGTGGCGGACGGCGCGAGGAGCGGGATGTGCTCGGACTTCTAACTATGTTAGAAGGAGCATTATCTCGTCCAGGCAACCGTGTCTCGCTCGTACTGGTACGCTGGCGTGCATGCTGATCTTGAGCGCCCCGGGATCCACCAGCTTGATCTTGGGCCAACAAACGTATGGTACTGCGAGTACCATGACGCTGTCGTTCCTACGCCTCCTGAGATGGGCGCGGAACAAGCGCGGACGTCGAGGTCTGCGCCGCCTTGCCCTTGGACCTGGCAGCATCGTGAGCTTCCTCGTCGACGTCCGTCCTTTTGCCGACGTCTACCCCACCACCCGTTTGCTCCGGTGGCGGTGGGATCGACGTGGACGGAACAGCTGCCTCCGAAGCCTTCTTCTTCGGTGGCATGTTGATGAAGAAAATGAAGATCTAGCTCGTGCGGACGCCGGATCAGGTTCACACAGCCTCGACGCCCCCTACCTGGCGTGCCAAAGATGTCGGGGAAACTGATCCACGAACACCTAGGGGGCCGGAGGATCGTGGCCCCTTTCGGTTCGGCAGGGGGCGGAGGTCGCACGAAGAGCGGATCGAGGCGAAGCACACGAGCAGTTTACCCAGCTTTGGAGCTCTCCGGAGAGATAATACTCCTACTGCTGCTTGTTTGATTGTATTGTGTTCTTGCTCGAGAGAGAGCTAAGTGTTTTTCTGGCTTCTGAATGATCCGAACCCCCTCTACATTGCGTGTGGGCCTCCTTTTATACGCTAAAGGGGTCACCGACAGGTGGCAACGTAAACAAGGGTACACATGTAAAAAGAGAGGTGGTTGGTACAGTTACTTGTACAGTGTTTCCTACCTAACCCTGACGGCAGGGGACAAGGGCATTAAATGCCCGTCTGTGTAGCCCAAACAGTGCAGAAAAGGACCGCCAGGGGCGCCACCGCTCGCCACGATGGCGATCTTGTCAGCTTCGCATGCCACCGCGCACCGCTGGCTGCACAGCCTCCTGCCACGCGCGCCTGGAAAGGATCCTAGAGCGACACGTTGGTGGATGCGCTGGAGCGTGGGCACAGAGTGGCCGCTTGTCGCTCACCGGGCCTTGCCGGGACGCGCGGCGCATCGCGGCAAGTTCCTTGAAATGCCTTGATTGGCCTTCCCGGCAAGCTCCTTTTGCCGGGGCCTTGTCTCCTGGGCTTAAATATTTTGTTCTTGAATGGCTCCAAAGGAACCACGGAGGATCTTGGCGGTCGCCCGGCAAGCCTTGCAGCGGGGCGCTGCAACTGCCCGTGCACAAGTTCGGGATACTA
>NW_025252216.1:0-2060 GCF_018294505.1 Triticum aestivum | reverse complement strand
CCCAACCCTCCGCCGCGGGTTCCCCCTTCCTCCGGCCCGCCGCCCCGTTACCACCTTCTCCTCGCCGCCCAGTCACCCCAACCGATGCGCCACCACGCCCCTGCCTTTTCCCCACCCACCTTTCTCCCTGTGTCGCCTACTTCCCTGGGCACCACCGACGCCAGGAGGTCCCGCCCAGCGCCGCCGCCGCCCCACAAGCTCCTTCTTCTGGCACCCCACTCCCACCGTCCCCACCACCTACTCCCACCACAAAGCAACCACTGGTTTCGATGGGATCCGGATCCACCTCCCCTCGCCTCCCGCTCCTCAATCTCTCCGCCGCCGCGCGGGTCACAGCCGCCTGCTCTCCCTACGCCGCCGCCCCGGATGGCCGGAGTAGCACCGGAGGCGAGTCGCCCCTCCTCTCTCTCCTTTCCTTCTTGCTCCTCACCTCTCCCTCGTACACTTGTGCCGCAGGAGCAGCCATGGCCATCTCAAGCTCGCCCGTCGCTGCCTCTCTGGATCCGGGCGCCGTCAGCCAGATCCGCTCCAGCCTGCAGTTCGCCTGGGTCGCTCGATGAGGTGCGGTGCGTCGCTGGGTTGCAGTTCGTGCTTTTTTCAGATTTTGGTTGTGCAATAGCACAGCAAAATATGCCTGACTCCTCGGTGCAGTGCATATGTGCGTTCTGTTGCTATCCGGCCCCGACGGCTTGCAGTACTTCTGTCACGTTGGTGCAGCTCGCTGACGTGCGTGAAGTCCGTCGAGGGCCCTTCCTCCTTCCCTGCACGAGCACCACCGGCAAGACGTCACCGGTGCCCCCATCCCCTTCCATGGTGACCTCTGGCACAACCACCCGACGAGTGGCTGCCCCATCCCCCACCCACGGATCCACCTCCTCTAGTGCTTAACAGCGAGCTCCACTGCGCGGGATCCCCATCACACCGGCTAGCTCTTCTCCCTTCCCCTCATCTCCTCTCCGGCTTCAATGTTGACAGCGACCCCCAATTCACTTTACTGTTTTGCTATTATTTTACGGAAAATATGTAATTTTGCTAGAGGCTTGTTCTAAAAAAATGTTGGGGCTTGTTTGTACAAAAGTTGATACCTAGGTTCAGATCATTTTACATGCAGTTCCCTTGGTTCACATCATTGTATTGCAGGATTCTAGCTGCTCACTATGCTACGGCCCGCCCCCAGCAAAAAGACAATATATGGAGCAGAAGAGAAAAAGAAGGCAGTGCGTGCAGTTCGGTTTTTGCCTTGTAATTTTGTTTTGCTCATAGTGTAGCGCTTCACTTACGCTCAATGTGGAGTACAAAAAATGATATAGAAACGAAAAAAATGATGAGGTTCACTTTTTCATAGTGTTGTGGTTCATTTGCCATCGTCTCTGCGGTCCACTCCCATTCATAAAAAAAGTTAGAAAAAAGGAAGAAAATAATGCAGTTTACTTGCTCGTCTAATGCAGTGTGGTTTTCCATATGAAGTAGTGCGGACGGCCGTCTGATGATGTTCATCTCGTAAGTGCAAAAAAAAGTTACCGAAACGACAACAAAAAGTAACGTTGTTCACTTCTCCGGAATTTTCCGGTTCATTTACGCACGATGTGAAGCACACTTCACTTCCTCGCGCGATAAAAATTAAGTCTGTCAAAAGAAACGATGCGGTGCACTTGCCTGTCTGATGCAGTGCGGTATTTCGTCTGAAGCAGTGCGTTCTTCTTTCCCCGTCCGAGAAAAAATATGTCTAAACAAAAAGAAACCATGCAGTGCACTTGCCCATCTAATGAAGTGTGGTATTTCGTCTGAAGCAATGCGTTCTTTGTCCGATGCAGTAAATATGACGATTTTGGTCTCGCGAAGAACAGAGTGTCCGCTTTTCGGTAAAATCAAAACTGCTCTTAAACCGTAAGGAATTAGAGAGAGTGTTCTATGTGAAAAAGTTGCGTCTTGTCGATATCTTTCCAACGGCGTATGATTTGAATTATTCCGACCAGCCGTTCGTAAAAATTTCGCGAAAAAACAGCCGCTGCCTCTCGAAGTCAGCCGCACGATTTTCAAAATTAACTAAAAACCGTAAG
>NW_025252215.1:0-2061 GCF_018294505.1 Triticum aestivum | reverse complement strand
GTTTAATTTCCACAGTACTAAATAACTAGACCGCATGATTTCAGGTATTCAAGAAGACTACTGATTTGAATTTGCAATATCCAGAGCTAGTTGAACAGACAGAACAGATTCTGAGAAAGTGTGGTCGGCTCCCCCTTGCAATAGTCACCATAGGTGGCTTCTTGTCCAACCAACCAAAAACCTCTTTGGAACGGAGGAAATTGAATGATAATATCAATTCTGAGTTGGAGATGAATCCAGAGCTTGGGACCATAAGAAATGTCCTTATGAGAAGCTATGATGGTTTGCCTTATCATCTCAAGTCATGTTTCCTATATATGCCCATCTTTCCCGAAGATTACAAGGTTGGACGGGGACGATTGGCACGTTAAGGTTGGACGGGGACGATTGGCACGTCGGTGGAGTGCAGAGGGTTACTCAAGGGACGTGCATGGCAAGTGTGCGATGGAAATAGCGGACGGCTACTTCATGGAACTTATAAGCAGGAGTATGATCCTACCATCTCAACAATCAATCGTCGGTACAAATGGAATTGGTTCCTGCCAAGTTCATGATCTTATCCGTGAAATTGGTGTCTCCGAGTCGATGGAAGAAAATCTTGTTTTTACACTGGAGGAAGGTTGCAGCTCGAACAGCCAGACCACGTTGCGCCACCTGACTATAAGCAGCAACTGGAAGGGAGATAAGAATGAGTTTCAGAGCATAGTGGACATGTCCCGTCTATGGTCAATTACATGTTTTGGAGTGTGGAAGTCATTTTTTTTCCTCGCAAGATGAGGTTGCTACGAGTGCTAGACCTGGAAGACACATATGATCTCTATGATCATCACCTTAAGCATATTGGGAAGCTTCTTCACCTAACATACCTTTCTCTAAGAGGATGTGGGTATATTTTTTACCTGCCAGATTCACTGGGCAACCTGAGGCAACTCGAGACACTAGATGTCAGAGGTACTAGGATTGTCAAGTTGCCAAAGAGCATCATCAAGCTTCAGAAGCTAAACTATCTTCGAGCTACCACAATGCCAACTGAGGATGGTGTGCTAGTTCCAAGAGGGTTGAGGAAACTAAAAGCCCTGCACACATTGGGTGTTGTGAACATCGGAACACGAGGGAAGGTTATTATACAGGACATAAAAGGACTCACGCTGTTGCACAAGTTGGGAGTGACTGGCGTCAATAAGGAAAAAGGCCAGAAGTTGTGTTCAACAATTGTTGGTCTGAGCCGCCTGGAGTCATTGTCAATCCGATCAGAGGGGGAGCCTGGTTTATGTGGCTGCTTGGAGGGAAAGTTCTCATTTCCTGAGACACTGCAGAGCCTCAAGCTTTACGGTAACCTGCTCAAGTTGCCAGAATGGATCCAGGGGCTCAAGAATCTAGAGAAGCTGAAGCTGCGGAGCTCCATGATACTAGAGCACGATGCTTTTCTTTTTTTTTTGAACCGGGCATTACCCCTTTCCATTAACTGAATAACGGAAATACAACAGTCTCCGAACTGAACCAGAAAGGAAGCGTGAAAGGGGAAAGCGAGTTCAACGCATCGCCGGGAAACCAACCACAGGAGCACGATGATGCCATACAAGTCCGTGGGAACCTAACAAATCTGGCATTCCTGCATCTGTTGAAGAAGTCACTCGAGGGTGAAGAGGTCCATCTCAATTTCCAGCAGGGGATGTTCGGGAGCCTGGTGGTGCTGGAGCTGAGCATGGGACTTGGATCAAGCCTCAGGTCTGTCAAGTTTGAACAAGGAACAACCCCGAAGCTTGAGGTGCTCAAGTTTGACAGGAGTGCTTCTCACGTCCTTCGAAGTTCCGTTTTGGGTCTACCATCTCTCGCCAGCCTCAAGGAAGTTGTGCTAGAATGTGTCTTTTATCACATGGCACACCTGAGGGCCGAGCTCGCCAAGAACCCAAACCGACCTGTACTGAAGACGGTCTGATCGAGCTTCAGAAGTCAATCACGCCCAGCAATCCAAGGCAAGTTAATTAGGAGTACTGTTGATGATTGTTTCAGTTCAGAGTCACATATATCCTGTAATTATGTACAGCTTGTTCATGTCTG
>NW_025252214.1:0-2061 GCF_018294505.1 Triticum aestivum | reverse complement strand
GGCTAGCAGCAGCAGCCACGGGAAAGAGATGGTGGCGGTGAGAGAAGAAATCAGCGGCAGCACGACGGGATCTTAGCACGAGTTGCACATGCGGAAAAATACCTAGGCATTAATATTATGTTTGGAAATATGGAACTTGCATTTTTCAAGTGGGCATAGACCAGTATGTATATGAAGAAAACCCTTTATAGAATGGGGGAAATACAAAGGGACACATGGCTCTAATATACCATGTCATAAGAAGATGCAAGTGCTAAAGAGACATAAACTCTAATATGGTTATAAGAAATATTCAATTTGTATTTTCAGGTGGGCATAGGTCAATATAGAAAACCCCTTTATAGAATGGAGAAATTACAAAGGGATACACAACTAAATATATATAACTCTAACCGATTTCATGAGGAACAAAATTTGAACTATTATTATATAATTATGTAGCAGACAGGAGACAAGGATAGAAACAACACCACCTTTCTGTGGTACCATTTTTTAATGTAATATGGCATTACCAATTTAATGTAGTTATGCCACAGTGAGAAACCATAAGTCTGCTACCACAAAAGAAAAAGGGAAATTAAAGTTTCATAAGATGAGAATGTACCATCATCAAGGCTTATTTTCGCAGATGTGGTTACCGACCTTCTAGTCTTAAACCTTGAGCTGATGATGCAACATAGTTAGGAAAATCAAATAGAAACAAATGAACTAACTGATCAATTTGCTTTAGAAATAGCATACCAGTAGGAAAATGTTTGACGTATTGGATCAACTCCCTTAGGCCCAAGCTGAGAAATAAATGGGAATATTAGTTCCAGGAGCTAATAACAAAATGTTTCAATTTAAATCAATATACAGTATTCATAAATTTACTATGCTAAGCATGTAAAAGGATACACAATGCGGATTCTGCACGTATCCTGCACATTCTTCAAACAACTCAGGGGTAAATTAGAACAGCCCGGCTTAGTTACTAAATCTATCATTTATTATGAGGAAATTTTGTAAGTTCTATCACTAATTTACCTCTATTCTCCATGCATCAACCTTGATACTAACATCAACAGCCTGGCGTTCTTTAGATATCTGCATGAATGAAAAGAACAAATCAACAATCAAACTATTGCAATGTTGAAAAATAACATTACAATGAAAAATCTAGAAGTTTACGAACCCAAAACTCAAAGTGGAATAGGTCATGTGATGATTTTAGGTGACATCTCAGGCCCTAGTATATATCACGAGAATCACAATGTCAGATGTGTGCCTTGAGAAAGTGTGCATAAAAACTATTCCCATAAAAATAAATAAGAAAGGGTGGATAGAGTAATAACTGTTCCCAAGAACAAGCCAGCAATAAGCAACATTTGAATAAATAACAAATGTGAAGTGTGAAATAACAAAAAAAATTTACCCCAAATGTAGTAGATGACACAGATCCCTGGCCTTAGCAGCAATAAGCAACATTTAAATAAATAAACAAGATGCAAGTTATCTTCAAATTTTACCTTGTAGCTTCCACACTTTATGAAGCAAAAGGGGCAAGCAAATCTTCAGTGACTCGTAAGAAGGGATCAATATAAGAATCATGAACTGAACAACAATATTTAACTTCAACAACAAATATTATGCAGTGGTGCAAAACTGCACATAGGTAACCGCAAAGCATTTAACACAAGATCATTGTGATGATAAACATTCAAAGCATGATGGCACATAAAAAAAGCATTAATATCATCCCCGTCTTAAGTTCTAAGATCAAATTCAAAACCATTAACAGCATAAATTATCCACTATGTTACTTCCTTTTGTATTGATACCCTAATATTCCTATAATGAATATATTCTCAACATTTTTTACCTTGCTACGGCACCATAACTAATTGGACAAAGTAATTAATAAGATTACTTACCCCCATAAACATCAGAAGCTTTCAACCAATAACATGCTTACCAAGAATCTTAGCAAAATTTAATTACTACCTTAGTTGCATACATATTGATATTATTATTATTAAAATCAAACATTTATACTTAGTTACACTAGGAAAAGTAGAGAAC
>NW_025252213.1:0-2061 GCF_018294505.1 Triticum aestivum | reverse complement strand
AAAGACAAAACCCGACCACGGAGGGAATATCATAACACATAGCCGAAAATGGCAAGAGTCGGAGTTACAAATATGGCAAGTTACATCCGGGGTGTTACAGCCATAGGCATGGAGTCTTCAGAGCAGAACCCAGCCGAGTCTCCCCTTCACCGGTAGGGTGGTCAAGCTGGAGGTCCTCAAATCCCTCCGTTATTTCGTCCACCGTCACCCTAGCATATCCTTCTGGAATCGGACGACAGTGAAAAGTTGCGCCGGGTTCAGGAGGTCGAACAGAACCGACAGCCGCCTTGACTTTGAAGTTCTCCCATCGCGTCATAAGGTGGCAATGTTGAGACTCCATGATAGCATCCACGGGGTAGCTAGCAGGAGCCGTCAAGACATGCTCCGGCTCAAGCAGCTCGGTGGAAGCCACGCTGCTTCTCCACTGAGATGGCGGGGTAGCTTCGGGGGTAGTGTCGGCAGGTCGATTGGTGCGAGCTACGTCTCGGTCCTCTAGCGCTTGAACCCTTTCGTGCGCCTTCTGAATTTGGGTCTGCTCCACTTTTTTCCTCCTCTCCTGGCATTTGTAACCGCCTGCGTCCCGAAAACCAGCCTTCCATGGAACGGAGCCTGGCGTGCCTTGTGTCCCTCCAGGGTGCTCAGGATTCCCGAGGGCCATTGTGAGCTCGTCGTTCTCTCTGTCTGGAATGAACGTCCCTTGGTGCGCTACATCGATATAGTGCTGAAGCCTCTGTTGGAAATATGCCCTAGAGGCAATAATAAAATGGTTATTATTGTATTTCCTTGTTCATGATAATTGTCTATTGTTCATGCTATAATTGTATTAACTGGAAACCGTAATACATGTGTGAATACATAGACCACAACATGTCCCTAGTAAGCCTCTAGTTGACTAGGTCGTTGATCAATAGATGGTTATGGTTTCCTGACCATGGACATTGGATGTCATTGATAACGGGATCACATCATTAGGAGAATGATGTGATGGACAAGACCCAATCCTAAGCATAGCACAAGATCGTGTAGTTCGTTTGCTAAGAGCTTTTCTAATGTCAAGTATCATTTCCTTAGACCATGAGATTGTGCAACTTCCGGATACCGTAGGAATGCTTTGGGTGTAACAAACGTCACAACGTAACTGGGTGGCTATAAAGGTGCATTACAGGTATCTCCGAAAGTGTCTGTTGGGTTGGCACGAATCGAGACTGGGATTTGTCACTCCGTATGACGGAGAGGTATCTCTGGGCCCACTCAGTAATGCATCATCATAATGAGCTCAATGTGACTAAGGAGTTAGCCACGGGATCATGCGTTACGGAACGAGTAAAGAGACTTGCCGATAACGAGTTTGAACGAGGTATTGGGATACCGACAATCGAATCTCGGGCAAGTAACATACCGATGGACAAAGGGAATTGTATACGGGATTGATTGAATCCCCGACATCGTGGTTCATCCGATGAGATCATCGTGGAACATGTGGGAGCCAATATGGGTATCCAGATCCCTCTATTGGTTATTGGCCGGAGAGGTGTCTCGGTCATGTCTGCATGGTTCCTGAACCCGTAGGGTCTACACACTTAAGGTTCGGTGACGCTAGAGTTGTTATGGGAAATAGTATGTGGTTACCGAAGGTTGTTCGGAGTCCCGGATGAGATCCCGAACATGACGAGGAGCTCCGGAATGGTCCGGAGGTGAAGATCGGTATATTGGACGAAGGGTATTGGAGTCCGGAATTGTTCCGGGGGTACCAGGCTATGGCCAGCATGTCCGAAAGGGGTTTCGGAGGCCCAGACAAGCGTTGGGGGGGCCTTATGGGCCAAGGGGAAGGGCAACCCAGCCCACTAAGGGGCTGTGCGCCCCTCCCAACCCATCTCACGTAACCAGGAGAGGTGGGGGCGCCACCCCTAGGGCAGCCGCCCGTCCCGGCTTGGGGGGCAAGTTTCCTAGGGGGTGGGGGCGCCCAAACCCATCCAGGGTTTCCCCTGGCCGCCGCCTCCTCCTCTAGATCCATCTAGAGGGGCCGGCCCCCTCTCCCCTTCCCCCTATATATAGTGAGGG
>NW_025252212.1:0-2061 GCF_018294505.1 Triticum aestivum | reverse complement strand
CTGACTTTTTGTGTGTTCAAAATGCACCATTCAAAGCCACATCATCATTTTTCAATCCTTTCTGACTTCATTTGTTATTTTTCGTGCATTTACTAATTATTTTGAGCTATAAGACCCTAAAATTGAAAAGCATTTCAAATGAACTCTGAAAAGGTTGAAAGTTGGCATGATATCATCATTTCATCCACATAGCATGTGCAAGAAAGTTGAGAGGTTTACGGCAAAAACTGGATGCACTTCGTGTACAAAACGGACAATCTCTTTCAAAGTATCAGGATTTCATCCGGAAACTCGTCTGTTACAAAGGGATTTCATTTTTTTAAACTTATTTGAACTCCTGACTTTTTGTGTGTTCAAAATGCACCTTTCAAAGCCACATCATCATTTTTGAATCCTTTCTGACTTCATTTGTTATTTTTCATGCATTTACTAATTATTTCGAGCTATAAGACCCTAAAATTGAAAAGCATTTCAAATGAACCCTGAAAAGGTTGAAAGTTGGCATGATATCATCATTTCATCCACATAGCATGTGCAAGAAAGTTGAGAGGGTTACGGCAAAAACTGGATGCACTTCATGTACAAAACGGACAATCTCTTTCAAAGTATGAGGATTTCATACGGAAACTCGTCTGTTACAAAGGACTTCATTTTTTAAACTTATTTGAACTCCTGAATTTTTGTGTGTTCAAAATGCACCATTCAAAGCCACATCATCATTTTTCAATCCTTTTTGACTTCATTTGTTATTTTTCATGCATTTACTAATTATTTTGAGCTATAAGACCCTAAAATTGAAAAGCATTTCAAATGAACTCTGAAAAGGTTGAAAGTTGGCATGATATCATCATTTCATCCACATAGCATGTGCAAGAAAGTTGAGAGGGTTACGGCAAAAACTGGATGCACTTCATGTACAAAACGGACAATCTCTTTCAAAGTATCAGGATTTCATACGGAAACTCGTCTGTTACAAAGGACTTCATTTTTTAAACTTATTTGAACTCCTGACTTTTTGTGTGTTCAAAATGCACCATTCAAAGCCACATCATCATTTTTCAATCCTTTTTGACTTCATTTGTTATTTTTCATGCATTTACTAATTATTTTGATCTATAAGACCCTAAAATTGAAAAGCATTTCAAATGAACTCTGAAAAGGTTGAAAGTTGGCATGATATCATCATTTCATCCACATAGCATGTGCAAGAAAGTTGAGAGGGTTACGGCAAAAACTGGATGCACTTCATGTACAAAACGGACAATCTCTTTCAAAGTATCAGGATTTCATACGGAAACTCGTCTGTTACAAAGGACTTCATTTTTTAAACTTATTTGAACTCTTGACTTTTTGTGTGTTCAAAATGCACCATTCAAAGCCAAATCATCATTTTTCAATCCTTTCTGACTTCATTTCTTATTTTTCATGCATTTACTAATTATTTTCAGCTATAAGACCCTAAAATTGAAAAGCATTTCAAATGAACCCTGAAAAGGTTGAAAGTTGGCATGATATCATCATTTCATCCACATAGCATGTGCAATAGAGTTGAGAGGGTTACGGCAAAAACTGGATGCACTTCATGTACAAAACGGACAATCTCTTTCAAAGTATCAGGATTTCATACGGAAACTCGTGTGTTACAAGGATTTCATTTTTTTAAACTTATTTGAACTCCTGACTTTTTGTGTGTTCAAAATGCACCATTCAAAGCCACATCATCATTTTTCAATCCTTTCTGACTTCATTTGTTATTTTTCATGCATTTACTAATTATTTTGAGCTATAAGACCCTAAAAATGAAAAGCATTTCAAATGAACCCTGAAAAGGTTGAAAGTTGGCATGATATCATCATTTCATCCACATAGCACGTGCAAGAAAGTTGAGAGGGTTACGGCAAAAACTGGATGCAATTCGTGTACAAAACGGACAATCTGTTTCAAAGTATCAGGATTTCATACGGAAACTCGTCTGTTACAAAGGGATTTCATTTTTTTAACTTATTTGAACTCCTGACTTTTTGTGTGTTCAAAATGCACCATTCAAAGCCACATCATCAT
>NW_025252211.1:0-2061 GCF_018294505.1 Triticum aestivum | reverse complement strand
GGACTTCAACGACGTTTTGAACGTCATGGAGCATATGAGATGTTCCAGGAGTTGAAGTTAATATTTCAAGCAAATGCCCGGATTGAGAGATATGAAGTCTCCAATAAGTTCTATAGCTGCAAGATGGAGGAGAACAGTTCTGTCAGTGAGCATATACTCAAAATGTCTGGGTATAATAATCACTTGATTCAATTGGGAGTTAATCTTCCGGATGATTGCGTCATCGACAGAATTCTCCAATCACTGCCACCAAGCTACAAGAGCTTCGTGATGAACTATAATATGCAAGGGATGAACAAGACTATTCCCGAGCTCTTCGCAATGCTGAAAGCTGCGGAGGTAGAAATCAAAAAGGAGCATCAAGTGTTGATGGTTAACAAAACCACTAGTTTCAAGAAAAAGGGCAAAGGAAAGAAGAAAGGGAACTTCAAGAAGAACAGCAAGCAAGTTGCTGCTCAAGATAAGAAACCCAAGTCTGGACCTAAGCCTGAAACTGAATGCTTCTACTGCAAGCAGACTGGTCACTGGAAGCGGAACTGCCCCAAGTATTTGGCGGATAAGAAGGATGGCAAGGTGAACAAAGGTATATATGATATACATGTTATTGATGTGTACCTTACTAGAGCTCGCAGTAGCACCTGGGTATTTGATACTGGTTCTGTTGCTAATATTTGCAACTCGAAATAGGGACTACAGAATAAGCGGGCACTGGCAAAGGACGAGGTGACGATGCGCGTGGGAAACGGTTCCAAAGTCGATGTGATCGCGGTCGGCACGCTACCTCTACATCTACCTTCGGGATTAATATTAGACCTAAATAATTGTTATTTGGTGCCAGCGTTGAGCATGAACATTATATCTGGATCTTGTTTAATGCGAGACGGTTATTCATTTAAATCAGAGAATAATGGTTGTTCTATTTATATGAGTAATATCTTTTATGGTCATGCACCCTTGAAGAGTGGTCTATTCTTACTAAATCTCGATAGTAGTAATACACATATTCATAATGTTGAAACCAAAAGATGCAGAGTTAATAATGAAAGTGCAACTTATTTGTGGCACTGTCGTTTAGGTCATATCGGTGTAAAACGCATGAAGAAACTCCATACTAATGGACTTTTGGAACCACTTGATTATGAATCACTTGGTACTTGCGAACCATGCCTCTTGGGCAAGATGACTAAAACACCGTTCTCCGGTACTATGGAGAGAGCAACAGATTTGTTGGAAATCATACATACCGATGTATGTGGTCCGATGAATATTGAGGCTCGTGGCAGATATCGTTATTTTCTCACCTTCACAGATGATTTGAGCAGATATGGATATATCTACTTAATGAAGCATAAGTCTGAAACATTTGAAAAGTTCAAAGAATTTCAGAGTGAAGTTGAAAATCATCGTAACAAGAAAATAAAGTTTCTACGATCTGATCGTGGAGGAGAATATTTGAGTTACGAGTTTGGTGTACATTTGAAAAACTGTGGAATAGTTTCACAACTCACACCACCCGGAACACCACAGCGCAATGGTGTGTCCGAACGTCGTAATCGTACTTTACTAGATATGGTCCGATCCATGATGTCTCTTACAGATTTACCGCTATCATTTTGGGGTTATGCTTTAGAGACGGCCGCATTCACGTTAAATAGGGCACCATCAAAATCCGTTGAGACGACGCCTTATGAACTATGGTTTGGCAAGAAACCAAAGTTGTCGTTTCTTAAAGTTTGGGGCTGCGATGCTTATGTGAAAAAGCTTCAACCTGATAAGCTCGAACCCAAATCGGAGAAATGTGTATTCATAGGATACCCAAAGGAAACTGTTGGGTACACCTTCTATCACAGATCCGAAGGCAAAACATTCGTTGCTAAGAATGGATCATTTCTAGAGAAGGAGTTTCTCTCGAAAGAAGTGAGTGGGAGGAAAGTAGAACTTGACGAGGTAACTGTACCTGCTCCCTTACTGGAGAGTAGTTCATCACAGAAAACTGTTTCAGTGACACCTACACCGGTTAGTGAGGAAGCCAATGATAATGATCATGAAACTTCAGATCAA
>NW_025252210.1:0-2061 GCF_018294505.1 Triticum aestivum | reverse complement strand
ATTTTCCTAATGATGTGATCACGTTCATAAAATGACAACACATATCTATGGTTAGGAAACATAACCATCTTTGATTAACGAGCTAGTCAAGTAGAGGCATACTAGAGACAGTATGTTTTGGCTATGTATCCACACATGTACTAAGTTTCCGGTTAATACAATTTAGCATGAATAATAAAAATTAATCATGAAATAAGGAAATAAATAATAACTTTATTATTGCCTCTAGGGCATATTTCCTTCACACGGAGTGTTGTTGTACTTGTAGATCGGTACGTGTGAATAGCTAAGAGGCGTCATGCTCTTCAACGCTAGATCGGCGGATTATCCAGGGAAATTCTCGTGGATAGGAGCATTTAACCTACCTACGAGAATCATCGTGCTAGTCCAACTCTCCTTCCTCTACTTCTGCTGCAGGGAATCGTTGGTGAGATGATTGTTACCCGTAACCTCATAGCGATTTTGGAATGGTCGTATGTGTAATTTTGTTATTGTGTAGCATGTTTTCCTACATGGCCCACATAGTCCATCATTTATTAAGACACTTGTTGTCACATGCACCCTAGACCAGAAGGGGTATTAACGATGCGAGACATCTTTTGCTAATTCTAAGCCTCATTGCTTTCAAGAGATGACACCTCCGATGGGCATGTTGTCCAATTGATTCAATACTAATACAGACAGAACAACAAGGTACATTTCCAGCAAGCTAGGGAAAATTAATTAATTGCTTCAGCAAATATTGGTTTACAATATTGTTTCAATGCCACACATCCAAGGAAATTTAAATTGCTTCTGCAAATCCTCTCTGAAGGTATCAACATCTTGCTAAAATAAATAGTTCTTACTCACTGGCATATTTAGTTGTTATAAATGAACTAGTGCATAATCTTGCTATGTAATACTTAAGCATTTGACAAGTTTACAACATTAATTTTGTGGTGGCTAAGTACTAATTTCTTCTCCCAATGAAGCAACATTTTTCATATATGTAAGTTTCGTACTCACTTCCATGTCAAGCGGTTGAATAAAATCGATGACATCACTGAAATCGGACTATATAGTTCTAACCTCCTAAACGTAGACAATTGCAAAGTCAGCAGCATCCCATTTGTGGTGCATTAGTTCTAATTTATTCTCCCGAGGAAGCAACATTTTTTAGTAAATCTCCACAACCCACAGGGATGATAAGTATGATTTATATTCCACGGATCAGCTTTCCTCGGGCGTTCCGAGCCAATGACCCGATGAATGATCATCTCGATGTTGGCCTAGAGCACATTAGAACGACATAGATACATAAATGATCACTCTATTGAAAACACACATTGTATTGTGTGGAAAAATACACGGAGCCTATCATCATGCCATATTCATCGGTGGAGATACAAAGAGCATCTGTGCTCGATTGCAAAATCTACACATCCATCTTAGATAGTGGTCTATTCATTAGATATATATATATCATCCAACACTACAGAAGAATCACCTTGTGGAACCACTAGCATATTACTTTTCAGTAACTCATAATGTGGACAATCCACCTTTAACTAATATAGTATAGTTTTCTAGTATAGTTAACAACAATTAACACATAATCTTACTTATGAATCAATATATTTTTATTTATTATACACTTATAATGTCCAAGGTAGCTATAATCTCTCTAAATAAAATACCTTTTTGCAACAAAAGTTGTGTGGGTGTTTTCTATTGATATATTGACTATTCAAAGAACTCCAACTAACTTCGATCATGTGGAGCGGATAAAGAAACATTTGTATGCCTCCCTAGTATTCTACGCAGTTGAAAATGGTATGCCTCCTCACAGTAATTTGCGGCACATATAAATAATAATGTGCCACATATTAGCTTGCAGACATTTTCCTAAACATGACTTTATAATAATTTTGTTTTCAGATTGTGTGCTTATTCTTGGTGTAGACACCGAGAGAAATAAAATATATCTTTTGTTGTTAAAAGGATGAATGATAGTGAACATGTATGTTCTTATCCATTTGACTATTATGAAACATCTTAACATAGGTAGACCCCCCCCCC
>NW_025252209.1:1539-2061 GCF_018294505.1 Triticum aestivum | reverse complement strand
ATTGGTCACGGTTTGTGCCACGAACCGTGACTAATGACCCCCTTTAGTCCCGGTTGGTGCCACCAACAGGGACCAAAGGCCTTGTGCGGCTGCTGCGTCCAAAGTTTAGTCCCACCTCACTAGTTGAGAGGGGTGCGCAGTGGTTTATAAGC
This sequence comes from Triticum aestivum, assembly GCF_018294505.1. Taxonomy (NCBI): domain Eukaryota; kingdom Viridiplantae; phylum Streptophyta; class Magnoliopsida; order Poales; family Poaceae; genus Triticum; species Triticum aestivum. The sequence goes on along the minus strand of NW_025252209.1, from coordinate 1,909 downwards.
CCCACTGCCGCACCCCTGTCGAGCTTCTCTCCATTGCAGGCTTATGGGCCTAATTGTCACTGCTATGGCTGTGGGCCTACTAGGCCTCCTGCGGGCCTGAATCCTGGCCCTTTGATGGGTTTCTAGTCATATTCAGGCCGTGGGGGCCCAGTAGGTGGCATTTTTTTGTTTTTTTGTTGCTTTATTTATTTTATTTTCTTTTGTTTTTGCTTTATTTTTTAATTCTTTATGCTTTTAGTTTTAGAAAAATTATAAACTTTTTGTTAATTCCATTAGTTTTCAAATTTGAAAACACTTTTTTTGTTTTTTTGTTTTCTTTGTTGCTTTATTTATTTTATTTTGTTTCTACTTACAACAAAATACTTATTGT
>NW_025252209.1:0-1376 GCF_018294505.1 Triticum aestivum | reverse complement strand
TTTGTGATTAACTTTACTATAAAAATAGTTTTTTTCCTGTTTTTTTGATTTGTTTTTTGCATTATTTATTTTCTTTTGTTTTTTGCTTTAATTTTTTATTCTGTTTGCTTTTAGGTCAGCAAAATTATAAACTTTCTGTTAGTGACATTAGTTTTAGAAAATTTATAAACTTTCTGTTAGTGCCATTAGTTTTCAAATTTGAATAGTTAAAATTTGAATTCTTTGAAAATTGTTTGAATCACAAGTTTGTGATTAACTTACTAAAAAAATGAGAATAGATGCGCTTATAGAGAAAATTCAACCTAAATTCATAGTAAATTTCTATGGATTTCAGAGAAATTCACTATGAATTTAGGTTAAACTTTTCTCTATTAGGGCATCTATTTTCACTTTGAGAGGAGCTCAACAAGGCAGAGAGGGAAGGGCTTATAAACCGGTGTGAGCCCCCTTCGGTTAGCGAGGTGGGACTAAACTCTACCCGCAATGAGGACCAACCCTTTAGTCCCGGTTTGTGGCACAAATCGAGACTAATGGTCATGGGCCAGGGGCGAGGAGCAAAATTATAAACTTTCTGTTAGTGCCATTAGTTTTAGAAAGTTGAAAGTTGAAAGTTGGCATGGGCGTGGGACTAATGGTCATGGTATTACGAGGGCCAAACCATAAGACATGAAAGCATTTCAAATGAACTCTGAAAAAGTTGAAAGTTGGCATGGTATCATAATTTCACCCACATAGCTTGTGCATGTACAAAACGGATAATGGTAGCATGTTCGTGTGTTACAAAGTTGGCATGGTATCATCATAATAGTTGTGGGAGAAAGTCTTCACTTTTTCTTCGCTTGTGTCATTTGCTTATTGCGCCGTAACCATGGATACTCTTCATTGTTTATCAGGATGCTTGGGTTAGCCTTGACATTGAACGGAGGAATTTCATGAAACTTTTCATAATCTTCAGACATGTCTGTCTTGCCGTCCACTCCCAGGATGTCCCTTATTCCTGAAAGAACTATGTGGCGCTTTGGCTCATCATATGATGTATTCGCTTCCTTATCTTTTCTTTTTCTCGGTTTGGTAGACATGTCCTTCACATAGATAACCTGTGCCACATCATTGGCTAGGACGAACGGTTCGTCAGTGTACCCAAGATTTTTCAGATCCACTGTTGTCATTCCGTACTGTGGGTCTACCTGTACCCCGCCGCCTGACAGATTGACCCATTTTCACTTAAACAAAGGGACCTTAAAATCAGGTCCATAGTCAAGTTCCCATATGTCCACTATGTAACCATAATATGTGTCCTTTCCGCTCTCGGTTGCTGCATCAAAGCGGACACCGCTGTTTTGGTTGGTGCTCTTTTGATCTTGGGCGATCGTGTA
>NW_025252208.1:0-2061 GCF_018294505.1 Triticum aestivum | reverse complement strand
TTTTTGTATACTATTACTCACTGTTTTGGGGTCCCGGAGTGATTTCCACGATTAACGAACCCCGGCGTGCGTTTACGTGTCGGTCATCAACACTCACAGTTTTGGCCGATTCTGGCCCGTTTCGTGGACTATTGCTCACTTTTTTGGGGCCCCGGAGTGATTTCCATGATTAAGGAACCCTTGGGTGCGCTTACGGGTTGGTTATCAACACTCGCGGTTTTTGTCGATTCTGACCCGTTTCGTGGACTGTTACTCACCGTTTTGGGGCCCCAAAGCGATTTCCATGGTTGTTGAACCCCATGGTGCGCTTAAGTGTAAGTCATCAACAATCGCAGTTTGGGCCGATTCTGGCCCGTTTCTTGGACTATTACTTAGTTATGGGGTCCCGAAATGACCCCGGGTTGTGTTTATGTGTCGGTCAGCAACACTCACAATTTTGGCCAATTCTAACGTGTTTTGTGGACTATTACTCACTGTTTTCAGGTCCCGAAGTGATTTCCATAGTTGTTGAACCCCAAGGCGCGCTTACGTGTCGGTCATCAATACTCATAGTTTTGGCTGATTCTGGCCCGTATCATGGACTATTACTCTCTTTTTTGGGCCCCCGGAGTGATTTCCACGATTAACGAACCACAGGGTGCATTTACGTGTCGGTCATCCACACTCACAGTTTTGGCCGATTCTGGCCCGTTTCTTGGACTATTACTCTATTTTTGGGTCTCGGCGTGATTTCCATGATTGACGAACACCGGGGTGCATTTATCTGTCGCTCATCAACACTCGCAGTTTTGGCCGATTCTGGCCCATTTCGTGGAGTATTACGCACTGTCTTGGGGTATCGAAGTGATTTCAACAATTAACTAACCGCGGGGTACGTTTACGTTTCGGTCATCAACACTTATATTTTTGTCCGATTCTTGCCTTTTTTGTATACTATTACTCACTGTTTTGGGGTCCCGGAGTGATTTCCACTATTAACGAACCCCGGCGTGCGTTTACGTGTCGGTCATCAACACTCACAGTTTTGGCCGATTCTGGCCTGTTTCGTGGACTATTGCTCACTTTTTTGGGGCCCCGGAGTGATTTCCATGATTAAGGAACCCTTGGGTGCGCTTACGGGTTGGTTATCAACACTCGTGGTTTTTGTCGATTTAGACCCGTTTTGTGGACTGTTACTCACCGTTTTGGGGCCCCAAAGCGATTTCCATCGTTGTTGAACCCCAAGGTGCGCTTAAGTGTAAGTCATCAACAATTGTAGTTTGGGATGATTCTGGCCCGTTTCTTGGACTATTACTTAGTTATGGGGTCCCGCAATGACCCCGGGTTGTGTTTACGTGTCTGTCAGCAACACTCACAATTTTGTCCAATTCTAACGTGTTTTGTGGACTATTACTCACTGTTTTCAGGTCCCGAAGTGATTTCCATAGTTGTTGAACCCCAAGGCGCGCTTACGTGTCGGTCATCAATACTCATAGTTTTGGCTGATTCTGGCCCGTATCATGGACTCTTACTCTCTTTTTTGGGCCCCCGGAGTGATTTCCACGATTAACGAACCACGGGGTGCATTTACGTGTCGGTCATCCACACTCACAGTTTTGGCCGATTCTGGCCCGTTTCATGGACTATTACTCTGTTTTTGGGTCTCGGTGTGATTTCCATGATTGACGAACACCGGGGTGCATTTATGTGTCGCTCATCAACACTCGCAGTTTTGGCCGATTCTGGCCCATTTCGTGGAGTATTACGCACTGTTTTGGGGTATCGAAGTGATTTCAACAATTAACTAACCGCGGGGTGCGTTTACGTTTCGGTCATCAACACTTACATTTTTGTCCGATTCTTGCCTTTTTTGTATACTATTACTCACTGTTTTGGGGTCCCGGAGTGATTTCCACAATTAACGAACCCCGGTGTGCGTTTACGTGTCGGTCATCAACACTCATAGTTTTGGCCGATTTTGGCCCGTTTCGTGGACTATTGCTCACTTTTTTGGGGCCCCGGAGTGATTTCCATGATTAAGGAACCCTTGGGTGCGCTTACGGGTTGGTTATCAACACTCGC
>NW_025252207.1:0-2061 GCF_018294505.1 Triticum aestivum | reverse complement strand
AGGACGTCGCGCCTTAGCAATCGCTAAACCAAATCCGAGAGGTTATTGACCACGCCGGAGCACGATCAACCTGACCACGAGGGTCTGTTTCCTGCGAGCAAACGAAGAACAAGCAAGAAACTAAGATTGCAATCTGGATATTGCGAATATAAGATGAAAGCTTTATTGATCAAGGTGGGGTTCTGTGACGCCTTTGTCTGGTCGTTGAACACAAACGAAGTACGCGAAGTTGCAGCTATGGCGAACTTTAATCTAAACAAAACCCAAGGGAAAAGCTACTAGATGGATCTACTTATATAGGAGCAAGGGGTGGCGGCCAAGGAGGTGGGAGGACGTCCCAAGGCAGCCTAAAACTAACCCTAGGTCGTACAAGGCCAATGGGCCCAAGTGGAGGTGATGCAACACCTTTGGACTTGTTGTTTGACTCGGATTCTGCTGCAGCATCTGATTGTTTCGTCGATATCTCAACGCTCCGGACGAATTTGAAGGTGAATCCAATTGGGCTGGAAAGAGCACAAAATCTAGAATCCAACAAAAAAATAATCACCCAATTCGGAGTCCGTATGAAAAAGTTGTTGGCGTTTTGAGACAGGTATGTCTGTGAAGTCCGAATCTGAATCCAGAACGTGAGAGACTTGGACTCTATCTTCTCTCGGCCCAAAAGTGACGTGAGAGAACTTTTTGAACAGCACTTAAACATCTCTTTCTCCCTTATCTTCATATGTGAATTGTACAAATATCCCATACACCTGCAATTAGATAAAACACAAAAGTGTGTGAAGTATTTTTGTTCTGGATAACATAAATAGATTATTGAATAGTTTGCACTAGAAAGCACCTGACAAATATGCATGTATGCAATATTTTTGGTCGTATCCAAGGTAGTCATGTCCTCATCATCCTGCCCTTTTTGAAAACAAAGCCGTCCTCGGCGTTGCTTAATCTAAAATGTGGCTAACAAAAGAGACAAGGTATACATGTTGTATATGTATATGTCATCCATTTTTACTTCCCTTGATTTTTGCACATATGACACATGTATACATGAGTAACTTTCATAAATCATAAAATATAAAGCCAAAATATTTTCATAAATAGAAGGCATGAAAATATTGTAACTCGGTTTGCACATATAAGTGAAGCTCTTATTCCTATCAAAAGATTGACAATATTCATCATTAAACCATCCCAACATTGGTGAATAAACCTTACTTGCATCAAATTTACATGCTACAACATGCTTAAATAAGCAAACATGCAGTAAGTCATTGGACACAGAATCATCACCAAGATTAAAGGTCATATCAAAATGATTAAACATTGGTTCTTTTGCATCAATAGTTAATTCAATGGGTGCACTCAAAATTGTTGGTATTTCAGTTGTTTGATCACATGATGCATTCATGATAGTAACATGATTCTCTAAAATAGGTGGCGTGCTCAAATCAACAGGTAACTCAACACATGATGTATTTAAGTTAATTAGTGATGCATCATTCTCATGTGAAGTTATATCATCAATACCTTTACTGTTATCTTGTCGCAAAGACGTAGCTGATGTCGGTATGGACAATGACGATGTACCATACACTTGAGATGATGTCGCACTCACAATCTGAGGTGTGGCTGCTCTAGTAGGTGCAACGGTGGAGGAATCAACCGATGGTAGTGAGCATGAATTGGAATAGTAGTTGTTGTAGTCACCCAATGCATCCTCCTGTAACTGTCTCTCAAAGGTACAAGCACGAACATACATACCAGTAATGCAACGAGGAATATACCTAAATCTTGCCTGAATATCATGGTTCAAACCACCAAAAAATCTATTCATTGTATCATCCTCAGATTCTTCTATGTCACAATGATGCATATAAGATTTGAACTCTTGGTAGTAAGCATGAACAGTGTTATTGCCTTGTTTAAATTGTTCAAATTTGCGAAGCAATTCACGACGATAGTAAGGAGGGAAAAATTGTTGTCTCATTACATGTTTCAAATCTTTCCAAGTTGTGGGTTGGTTATCAATGTTTTTCTTACAATGCACACTCCACCAAACAGAAG
>NW_025252206.1:0-2061 GCF_018294505.1 Triticum aestivum | reverse complement strand
CAGGCAACGGGCTCGTGGAGACGTTCTGAGCACGATGGTGCACTCAGGTGGGAGCTCCAGTGGCTCTGGCCACGACGGCGACGAGGCACGGCGGCGGCGAGCTTCGGCCGTGGTGGAAGAAGGAGCTAGGGGACGAAATCAGGTGCGGGGAGTGAGGGGAAGAGAAGAGGAGCTCACGGGGAGTCGGACGAGACGCTAAGTGGGCTCGGGGACGTCCTGTTGGCGGTGAATCGAACGGCGGCGATTGCCGGCCGTGGCGATGAAGATGGCGGTGATGGCGTGGCTACAGGGCACCCGGCGTCGCATGCGTCGTGGTGGAGCTTCATGGGGTCGGGACGGAGCTCAGGGGTGTGGAGAGGGAGCGAGGGGGTGGCTGTGGCCGCGAGGGAGCTCGTCGGTGACGACGGCTCCGTTCGGTCCAGGCGGGAGAGAGGGAGCAGAGGAGGGAGGGTCGAGGGGGGGAGAGTGAGCGAAACGGTCAGCGGGATCGGGACGGCCTGCGGGAGTCGTCCATGCGGCCAGGGGCTCGTCGGCAAGCAGGAGGTGGCCGCGCGGCCGTGCGCGTGCGAGCACGCAGCTGCTTCGGGGCGAGGGGAGGAAGACGACGGAGGGCTGCAGTGGTGGGTTGGGCCGGCTTCTGCTGGGCCACCAGGTGGGTGGGCCTCAGGTAAGCGTCGGGTAAGTTTTCTCTGCTCTGTCTTTTACTTATTGTTTTCTATTTTTTTCTGCAGCTTTGTGGCTTTATTAAAAATACTAAATCAATCCCAAAAATCATGCAACTGCTCATGACCACTGTTAGAAATATATCCTACAGTAAACATTTCAGTTTGGGATTATTCGAGCATTTAAAATATTTTATAGTATTTAAATGCCCAAATGCAAATAAGTAATGATTTAAATTCAAAGTCCCAAAAATAAATCCTTTTAAAATGTTAATCATTTTTGGTTTGGATCAAAACCCTTGCCAAAAATATTAAACATCTAAGGAGAGCATTTTGGAGCAATGAATGAGATTTTAGGGTTTTTTTGCCCTTCTTTTATTTAGGGTTTTGAGGCTTCCAATTTCCCTCAGTTCAAATTTCAGAATTTAAACATGATGCACACACCAGGCAGCACCAGAAGCTAGGGATGTGACAACTCACCCCCACTAAACAAGAATCTCGCCTCGAGATTCAAGCGTAGGGTAGGATGAAGGGGAAACGCAACTAGTACAATCTTCATGATCCAGGTTGCACTTCAAATGAACGTTGATTTGAACACCATCTTTGTCTTGTCGTCTTGCTCTGAGAACTCCAGCTAATCATGACAAGAAGAGGAAAGGAAAACTCTGGAAGGATCGGTCTTCTCGAAGGTCGAACAACTCAGGATTAACTCCCGGAATGTGACATAGCAACATCTCTCGAGCTGAGAGACGAAGCATACCTCTAGAGGGATGGAGTGGAGCAGGTGACGAGGTTCACTAGGTAGACAACAATTCCAGATTTAAGAATGTGGCGATCGGTTGTCAACGTAGCGAGGAGTTGAATTGCCATGATACCACGACGAAACATCCTGGAGAAGGGTGATTCGTAGATTATTATCTTAAGTGGCAAAAAGAATTACCTTTGATATAGAGATCATTGAGACTCTCTATATCAGCCGAAGGCAAAACACAGCAATCGATTGGCGGGGGTCGGTAGAATGGCATACTGGGACTTGGATGATGTGGATTACCTTGTTGAAGACAACATAATGGATGAATTTGCTTATCACCGGAAATGGAAGAGACCCATGGTAGAATGGCACATTGGCGGTGCAAGCTGGGAACAAAATGCAAATGCTGGGAATGATTCTGGTAACTGGGGAAGAACCCAACAATAAAGAGTGAATTCACTGTTTGAGAAGGTCACAGCATTGCCGAGGGAACTGAGAGCATCCCAATTAGAGCCGATGATAACACGTAGCGCTTGTGCGTGCTCTCAAGAACTTGAGCATTTCCACAATCATCAAGGTTTTATCAACAACCGCGTCAAGGGTGCTGACAACACAACATACTACCATGATGAATAGCGATGGACGATG
>NW_025252205.1:0-2061 GCF_018294505.1 Triticum aestivum | reverse complement strand
ACATTAGAAAAGCTTTAGCATACGAACTACGATCTTTGTGCTAGGCTTAGGATTGGGTCTTGTCCATCACATCATTCTCCTAATGATGTGATCCCGTTATCAACGACATCCAATGTCCATGGTCAGGAAACCGTAACCATCTATTGATCAACGAGCTAGTCAACTAGAGGCTTACTAGGGACATGGTGTTGTCTATGTATCCACACATGTATCTGAGTTTCCTATCAATACAATTATAGCATGGATAATAAATGATTATCATGAACAAGGAAATATAATAATAATAACTAATTTATTATTGCCTCTAGGGCATATTTCCAACAGTCTCCCACTTGCACTAGAGTCAATAATCTAGTTCACATCGCCATGTGATTAACACTCACAGGTCACATCGCCATGTGACCAACATCCAAAGAGTTTACTAGTGTCACTAAACTAGTTCACATCACCATGTGATTAAGACTCAATGAGTTCTGGGGTTTGATCATGTTTTCCTTGTGAGAGAAGTTGGGTCTGTAGTATTCAGATCCGTATGTACTTCGCAATTCTGTATGTCATATTGTAAATGCTGCTTCCAAGTTCCACTTGAAGCTATTCCAAATGGTTGCTCCACTATACGTATCCGGTTTGCTACTCAGAGTCATTCAGATAGGTTTTAAAGCTTGCATCAACGTAACCCTTTACGCCGAACTCTTTATCACCTCCATAATCGAGAAACATGTCCTTATTTACTCCAAGGACAATTTTGACTGCTGTCCAATGATCCATTCCTGGATCATTCTTGTACCCCTTGACTGACTCATGGCAAGGCACACTTACGGTGCGGTACACAGCATAGCATACTACAGAGCCTATGTCTGAAGCATAGGGGACGACCTTCGTCCTTCCTCTCTCTTCTGCTGTGGTCGAGCTTTAACTCTTAACTTCATACCTTACAACTCAGGCAAGAACTCCTTCTTTGACTGATCCATCTTGAACACCTTCAAGATCATGTCAAGGTATGTGCTCATTTGAAAGTACCATTTAGTGTTTTGATCTATCCTCATAGATCTTGATGCTCAATGTTCAAACAGCTTAATTCAGGTTTTCTATTGAAAAACACTTTTCAAATAACCCTGTATGCTTTTCAGAAATTCTACATCATTTCCGATCATCAATATGTCAACAACATATACTCATCAGAAATTCCATAGTGCTCCCACTCACTTCTTTGGAAATACAAGTTTCTCATGAACTTTGTATAAACCCAAAATCTTTGATCATCTCATCAAAGCGCACATTCCAACTCCGAGATGCTTACTCCAGTCCTTAGAAGGATCGCCAGAGCCAGCATACCTTTTAGCATCCTTAGGATCGATAAAACTTTTCTGATTGTATCACATACAACCTTTCCTTACGAAAACTGGTAAGGAAACTCGTCTTGACATCCATCTGCCAGATTTCATAAATTCAGCTAATGCTAACATGATTTCGACGGACTTAAGCATCGCTACGGATGAGAAAATCTCATCGTAGTCAACTCCTTGAACTTGTGAAAAACTCTTCGCCACAAGTCGAGCTTCATAGACGGTGACATTACCGTCCACGTCCGTCTTCTTCTTAAAGATCCATTTATCTCAATGGCTTGCCGATCATCGGGAAAGTCCACCAAAGTCCATGCTTTGTTCTGCTACATGGATCCTATCTCGAATTTCATGGCTACTAACCATTTGTCGGAATTTGGGCCCACCATCACTTCTCCATAGCTCGTAGGTTCGTTGTTGTCTAGCAACATGACCTTCAAGACAGGATTATTGTACCACTCTGAAGCAGTACGCATCCTTGTCACCCTACGAGGTACGGTAGTGACTTGATCCGAAGTTTCGTGATAACTATCATAAGCGTCCACTTCAATTGGTGTGGGTGCCACAGGAGCAACTTCCTGTGCCCTGCTACACACTAGTTGTAGTGACGGTTCAGTAACCATATCAAGTCTCCACCATCCTCCCACTCAACTTTTCGAGACAAACTTTTCCTCGAGAAAGGACCCGATTCAAGAAACAATCGCTATTGCTTTCGGAT
>NW_025252204.1:0-2061 GCF_018294505.1 Triticum aestivum | reverse complement strand
GAACAACTACCCCTCTTAGTGGGGAGGGGGATTTCAACATTATTCGTAGGAAGGAGGAGAAGAATAATGACAATTTTGACGACCGATGGTCGTTCATGTTCAACACTATTATCGAAAGTTTGGACCTCAGAGAGATAGAGCTTTCGGGTAGGCAATTCACTTGGGCTAATTCGTTACCGGTCCCGACGTTTGGGAAACTTGACCGTGTCTTAGCAAGTGTCGAGTGGGAACAGAAGTTTCCTCTGGTAACCGTGCAGGAATTGACAAGGGGTGTCTCTGACCATACACCGTTACTAGTTGATTCAGGGGTTCAAACGTTTGTGGGCAACAAGAACATTTTCTCGTTTGAACTTGCCTGGTTTGAAAGAGAAGGTTTCCTTGAGTTGTTAGCTCGGGAGTGGGCTAAAGACTCAGGAGGAAGGACGCCTATCGAGCGATGGCAATGTAAGATTCGTCATCTCCGAAGGTTCCTTCGAGGATGGGCTAAGCACACGCATGGTATTTATAAGGCAGAGAAGGAGAGACTTCTTCTACTTATTCAAAATCTTGAAGTTAAAGCTGAAACTTCTATCTTGGATTCTAGTGAGTTGGAAACAAAGATAGAGGCGGAGATGAGACTTAAACAACTTCTTTGTGAGAAGGAATTAAGTGGGCGTTGCGAGCTAAGGTTCGCAAGATAGTACAAGGAGAGGACAATACTCAATTCTTTCATATGATCGCTAATGGGAAGCATCGTAAAAAGAGAATTTTTTAGTTAGAACAAGATGAAGGGACGATAGTTGGTCAAGACAATCTGAAAGTCTATATTACCAATTATTATAAACAGTTGTTTGGTCCCCCGGAAGAGAATTTTGTGTCCTTAGATGAGTCTAGGGTTGAGGATGTTCCTCAACTTGAGACTGCCGAGAATGAGCTCCTGACTGCTCCTTTCTCTGAGAAAGAGGTGTTTGATGCCATTGCACAGATGGAGAATAATAAGGCTCCAGGACCGGATGGGTTTCCGGCGGAGTTCTACAAAAAGTGCTGGCATTTTATTAAGGTTGATTTGATGCCCATGTTCCAGGAGTTTTTTGAGGGACACTCTTAGTAGCAAACAATTTCATAAGTTCATCCATCTTTCCACTCAAAACATTAATTTCTTCTATAGCATGCACTTTTTTACTAGTAGATATTTCGGTGTGCCATTGAGAATAATTAGCCATAATATTATCAAGGAGTTTTGTAGCTTCTCCTAAGGTGATTTCCATAAACGTGCCTCCTGCGGCCGAATCTAAAAGATTTCTAGAAGCAAAATTCAATCCGGCATAATTTTTTTGTATGATCATCCATAAATTCAAACCATGAGTAGGGCAATTGCGAATCATCAATTTCATTCTTTCCCAAGATTGGGCAACATGCTCATGATCAAGTTGTTTAAAATTCATAATATCGTTCCTAAGAGAGATGATCTTAGCGGGAGGAAAATATTTAGAGATAAAAGCGTCTTTGCACTTATTCCATGAATCAATACTATTTTTAGGCAAAGACGAAAACCAAACTTTAGCATGATCTCTAAGGGAAAACGGAAATAACTTCAATTTAACAATATCATTATCCGTATCTTTCTTCTTTTGCATCTCACACAAATCAACAAAGTTGTTTAAATGGGTAGCGGCATCTTCACTAGGAAGGCCGAAGAATTGATCTTTCATAACAAGATTCAACAAAGCAGCATTGATTTCACAAGACTTAACATCATTAAGAGGAGCAATCGGAGTACTAAGGAAATCATTATTATTGGTATTGGAGAAATCACACAAATTGGTATTATCTTGCGCCATTGTGACAAGTAATCCAACACACAAGCAAACAAAAAGGCAAGCGAAAGAGAGAGGAGATTGGGAAAGAGAGGGCGAATAAAACGGCAAGGGTGAAGTGGGGGAGAGGAAAATGAGAGGTAGATGACAAATAATGTAAATGCGAGGCAGATGAGTTTGTGATGGGTACTTGGTATGTCTTGACTTGAGCGAAGACCTCCCCGGCAACGGTGCCAGAAATCCTTCTTGATACGTCTTGAGCTTG
>NW_025252203.1:0-2061 GCF_018294505.1 Triticum aestivum | reverse complement strand
CTACTGCTTTCAGTCGCCTGCGGAAGGAATGTGAACCATTTAGAAATTTGGCTTCATTAATTAGAATGCAACCATATGGAGCTAATTACGCGGGGGTGTATTCCTTACCAGAACAAGCTCAAGCTACCTGGTCTTCGGATCCGTGGTAAGCTCCTTTGTTTTCGGGTCCTTCTTGTACCAGGCCCTGACAAAGTTCCTGGTCTGCTTGTCACCGTATTTATCGAAGAGGGGCGGTAGGCCTTGCTCGGCACGGTCCACCTCCTCCTTGTCCCATATAGGCTCCGCCACTCTGTAACCGCCGGGACCGAGTGTGTGTTCCCCTATGTTCAGCTCCCGCATTTGTTTCCCCTACTCACTTGATTGGGAGCTTGCGGTGCTCGAGCAATTGATCTTGAAGTTGTTGTAGTCATCTTCGGTGATCGAAGGATTTTTCTCCTTGATCTTCTAATAACTCTCACCTTTCTCGATCATTCTCTTCACATTGCTTTTCCAAGTAGACAGGGCCTTGCTCATCTTTGTGAGGGCAGCATTGTTCACTTTATTCCCTTTGAGGCTTGTGTTTTCAAATTAAGCGGGGAACTTGTATCGTTCGTGCAGCTTCGTGAAGAGGAGGTTGCGCAAATTCCCTCGGTCAGGATGCCTCAGGTTCTCGGTGTTGATCGAGACGGTGCTCCGGACAATGCACCCAAGCTGAAGCGAGTACCCCTTGACTATTTGTTCGGGCGCCGTTGGATTCCCGTTGGAGTCCACTTCAGTAACTTCCTCCTTGAGGGTGCGGAGCACGATCGGGCGCCGGTCCTTCCGTTGCCTCTTCGGTTGGCTGCCATCTGTGCGTGCGCCGCCATCATCAGTGGTGGCATCCTCGGCGGCACCATCAGTGGTGGCATCAGTGTGGTCATCCTCGGCGGCACCATCCGTGGTCTCAGGATCGGTGGGGAAGGCGGCGGCCTCATACAAGTGAGGTTGTTCCTCAATCTCCTGGGACAGCTCCCAGAATGCCTTGCCGCCCGAACCCCCGGCCTCATCGTTGTGGGCCATGTTTCTCTCTAAATAGAAACAATGTTTGGTCAAAAAGTTGGTTATTGTCAAGGAACAAGATCATGGTCTCATCATTTAGGGTTTGTCGACACCGAGGCATCCTAAAATCTAAGCTTTTATCATTGAGGGTTTTTCGACGCCAAGGCACCCTAAAAGCCTAACCTTTCATCATTTCAGTTTTTATCGACACCGAGGCACCCTAAAAGCCATGCTTTAGTCACAAGTACGCCGGGGCACTTGATCCTACTTAATTAACTACTAAGATACCCCGGCCCATGCATTAGTCACAAGTACCCCATATGTCCTATTTTTAGCAAAGGCATGCTAAAATTCACGGAAAATTTCAGCATGACCTTTGCTGAAAATAGGACATATGGAGTACCCGAATTTGCCGGAACGGAAGTTAATCGACATTCCGGCAAACTCAAGGGCCTCTCGGGCTACCTGCAATATCATCATGACACGATGGTCGGAGACAAAACCTAGCAAACTAGCACCACAATGTGCCTCTACTTTCATACGGATGAAAAGGCCACAATGTGCCTCTACTAGCACCACAATCTTAGTTAACTTCTGGGGACATCAGAAAGTTAACATCCGCCTGATTATTATGAGGACTTCACTGCCACTGTTTACTCAAACTTAAGTTAGTAATTAAAAATATAAAATAGGATAACCCAGTGACAGGACTGTTGGTTGATGTCACAAAAAAGTTGCAAATCTCAACATGTTCTACAGTTGTTAAAATTATCTTACTGTATTTAGAACAAACTAACACCACAGAGTCTACCAATTCAGGTAGAAGCCATCATTCATTACAAATTTGAATATATGATATTCCAGAAAATAATCTGTCTACAAAATGAGATACATTCCGTTTGAACTACCAAAACTGTAACCAACGTTATTACCTAATTATGAAAAAAGTGCAGTACATATAAATTATTTCATCACTGAGAGGAGATAACCAAAAGTTTCCAAGCAATATGATTAAGAAAATGGGATTTAGGCATCCAAATGCCA
>NW_025252202.1:0-2061 GCF_018294505.1 Triticum aestivum | reverse complement strand
CCCCCCCCCCCGTCGTAGCCAAAGGCTCCGGGTGCAGGGCGGCTGACGAATTGGCTGCCGGCTTCGGCAGATCCGGACTCCTCCGTGACGACACCTCGGTGTCGCCCGCTTCATGAGTCGGAGAAGGGGGTGGGGTCTCGCTCTCCATCATCTCTGGAGGAAGGTCCCCAGAAGATGAACCCTGTTGAGAGGAGCTGCTGGCCGGACTGCAAAAAGTTGAATCCTGGTTATTGATCTAGGAGAAACACAGTACCTTCGGATGGTAGATTGACTTACAGCTCGGTGGAGGGCTGGCCCGTGGGAGGGCATGGTGCGGTGAGGGTGCCCATTGGGGCAAGGCCCCCTGGGGATGTCTTTTTCCCTGATTTGGGCATCTCCGCCTCTAGATCTTCGGAGGCGGCCCTCTTCTTCCCGCACCGTGAGAAGGCCTTAGCCTTCCCTCCCCGACTATCCTCCTTGGGGGAGGTAACAATTACCCCGGTTCAGATGCGTAGCATATGGGGTTCGGTTTCTTCGTCCCTCCCCTTGTGTTTCCCCGAGGGCATTCTGCTGAGTACCCGATCGAGCATCTTGGCCATGGTAGGGGCGGGCGAGCCTTCGGTAAGCGGTGTCGGACACCTGATTCTATCCGCCTTGCTGAGCCATTCCTGGACGCGGATGATTGTTAGAACAAACAGTCATGATAAATACAAAACAGGGTGTCCGGTATCAAGGCTACTTACTTGGGTATCTAGGCGATTACATCTTAGGCCCGCATCCACGGTGGTGTCCGGACACATTACTTTTCGTCCGAAGAATAATTTGCACATCTCTCCGAGCTTCAAGCTTAAGAAGTGCTTAACAGTCCGCGGACCCTCCGGATTGAACTCCCACATTCGGAGAGACCGGCGTTGGCACGGCAACATCCGCCGTATGAACATCACTTGCATTATGCTGACAAGATTAATGTCCCTCGCAAGAAGCTCCCGGATGTGATTCTGCAGTACTGGTATATCACCAGCGGGCCCCCAATTCCGTCCTATGTCTGTCCAAGATGCCAACTATGACGGAGGGCCTGAGCGAAACTCGGGGGCAGCCGCCCACTTTGTGCCTCTGGGAGCCATGACATAAAACCACCTCCGCTGCCATACATCAGATACTTCTGGGAAAGAACCCTCTGGCCATGGGGCGTCGGTATTTCTGCTTATTACGGCACCTCCGCACTCCACATGTCGCCCCTCGATCATCTTTGGCTTCACATTGAAGGTCTTGAGCCATAAGCTGAAGTGTGGCGTGACGTGGAGAAAAGCCTCGCACACGATAATAAACGATGGGATATGGAGGATAGCGTCTGGAGCCAGGTCATGAAAATCCAACCCATAATAGAATGTTAGCCCCCTCACGAAGGGATCGAGGGTGAAACCCAAACCGCGGAGGAAGTGTGGGACGAAAACGACACACTCATTGGGCTCCGGCGTAGGGATGACCTGCCCTGGAGCAGGAAGCCTGTGCTGGATATCAGCGGTCAGGTATCCGACCTCCCTAAGCTTTGCAATGTCCTTCTCTTGAATCGAGGAGGCCACCCACCGGCCTTGAGGGTTAGATCCGTACATATTGGAGGATCTCGGAGGGTGGACCTTAGGTTTTGGGTGTTAGAACTTGAGGTACGAGAGGACACGATGAAGGTGAAAAAGAGGCATAGGCCTCGACCCCTTTATAAAGAAGGTGAGTATCAAGAATCCCTGGTGTAACCGTTTGAGGCTTATCTAAAAACACGTTGGGTAATACCAACAGCCGTCATAGGGTCACGCACACCCATATTAATGGAAAATCCCATAATAAGAGGAACACGATCTCTGCCTCGACGAGACGTGCCAATAAAACCGCCTCGTAACACGAGTCATTGTGGGATAAGAAACGTCGGTTCACGTTGGACCAAGCCATGTTGCAAGGGCACGACGCACGAAGTTTGCCAGCAAATCAGATCTGTACCATGTGAAGATCATCTTGCAGATTCGGACACGGTCTACGTGTTCGATAACCACTTTGGAGTATTCGGAGAAGGAACCTTCCTTGCAATGC
>NW_025252201.1:0-2061 GCF_018294505.1 Triticum aestivum | reverse complement strand
GTATGCACGTGTAGTTATCGATGTTTTCTTTTCCGTATATGGTTATAGTGGGGTATTTATTTGCAATCCGGATCGCCGCCGGTATGAAAAAATGGATCTTGCGCTATAAATTATAAGTTTGCTTCCATAACAATATTTTAAAAATATTTAACAGGTAAAATTAACATCATATTTAGATTCCACACATTTTTCTAATAAAGTTTCATATATAATATGTTAAAATCGAAGTTACGGTTTAAAAGATACAGATAATTTAGAAAATTATTTGGTTTGACTCAAATATATTCCAAAATAATATTTATAAATACTTAACAGGTAAAAATAATCTCATATTCATATTCTACATTTTTTTAATCAAATTTCATATATAACATGTTCAAATCGGAGTTACGGTTTAAAAGATATGGATGATTTTAAAAAACATTTGTTTGACTTAAATATGATCCGCGGATGAATTACCTAAAACATCGGGGGTTCGAAAAATGTAAAATAACGGTTCGGGTGTGACTTAAATCCGGACGGCGGGTTGATTTCAAGAAAAAACAGGGACTTTTATATAAAATACGAAAATAACGCTTCGTTTTAACTTAAAACATGACTGCGGGTTGAATTCTCTGAAATAGAGGGACTTTTCTGAAAAAATGCCATGACGGACAAAAGAAACCAAATTTACTTTATTATTATTATAGGTAAAGAGGTAAAGATAAAGTCGTCGAAGTTCAAAAAAAATCACGTGGAGACTTTAAAGAAAAAAAAACCACGTAGAGGCATGCATGCAGGCGGGAAGTAAGAAATAGAACAGTACGCAGAGAAAGGTTTTTGTTTTGAGTCGAATAACGTAGAGCCAAGAAATTAAAAGCTGCGTACTAACAACATCTACAACTGGATATTCCAAATGCTTGGGCGACCTGTCTGGTCACTATCGAGATGTAAATTGTCACTCAACCGACTCCCAAAAAGCAGTCCAAACATTCAGGCTGGCCAACAAACCCCATATCTAGCCCATATGTGGGATGGATTATGGGAGGCATGTCCACCATGTCAGATTCGGTTCATTATGACCCACCCGACCTCACATAAATTCATCCCCATCAACACTCCAGACCAAACCTAGCCACTCTGTTCCATTCCACTCCTCTCCGCCCTAACTCTTCTTCGGCTGACTCCGGTTGTCTCTAACAAGGTAGGCAGCGGATACGACTCTGAGAGGTCCAGATCCGTTGACTGGGACCTTGTCCTTGCATCCTCTAGGAGGAGAGGGCGGTCCACGCTGCTCTCTCCCATTCACGGGAGGAGTGCGCCTGACCGCGGATGGACCCATTCCGGCGGGAATGGACCATGTCTGCGCAAATAGCGATTGGATCCGTCAGGGCTCGTGGTGGGAGGCGATGTACCCCTGCCTAGCCAGACGTGGTGCGGTTCATCTGGCTCACGAACTCCGGGATGGCGGCGTGGCCATTTTTGTGGCACGTCGTCCATGCGAGGCTAGGCTCCGAGGCGAAGGTAAACGCCGGCATGGTGTACGGCTAGCACGCTGCGGAAGCGAGGCGGGCTCGCCATGCAAGGCACCATAAGTGGATGGCTGCGGAAGCTCTGGTGGCTGAGGTGGTCGAGGCGGAGTCGCATGCCGTCGCGTCCGACCACCCGGTCACGTCCCTCATTGACGGGGGATGTTGAGGCCACGGACTCCGACGAGGAAGAGTAGGTTATGGAAGACGGCGAAGCCTCGAGTACTGTGAGCCATCCGTGTCCCATGTCCTACTCTACCTCGCCAGCGACCGCACCTTCACTCCGAGGGGCTCAGCCGGCTACCAGATAGGGGCATGGAGGAATAACAAGGGCAACAAAAATTTAGACTAGTTTTACATTGCATATACTTATATGGATTTGATGATTTGAAAATGAGGTATCCTCTCGTTGAATCGAATATGTACGTGTTGACCGGTTGCTGTCTACGGGCGTGTCCGCAAACGTTTAGAGGCTAGATTTCGCTAGTTGTGGTGGTAGATGCTCTAATGATCTATCGCTGGTTATTTCGCAAGAAATGAGCATTCTATAATT
>NW_025252200.1:0-2061 GCF_018294505.1 Triticum aestivum | reverse complement strand
GACGCCGTTCTGGATCAGCACCTGGCAGCCGCTCTCGTCGAGCTGGCCCAGGATGATTATGTGAGAGCGCAGCCGCGGGATGTAATACACGCCAGGAGGATGGTTCCTCGACCGCGGATGTTGACGACCGAGCCGTCCCCAAACTTGACGGTGCCGGTGACAGCCGTGTCGAGCTCGGCGAAAACGGCGCGATCGCCAGTCATGTGGTTGGATGCACCCGTGTCCAAGTACCACAGGCCGCTCCCGGCGCCGCCGCTCCCCTCATGCCCGAGGAGAACCTGGGCAGTGTCCTCGACGAGGTGGACCGGCGCGGCGTCTGCGCTGATAGAGTTGTGGTCGGAGAGCCCGCAGGTTTGGGCCATCAGCAGGCTCTGCTCCTCGTCCTCACCGCCGGCCTGGACGAGATTCGCCTGCTCCTTGAGCCGGGCCTTGCACTCGCGCGCCCAGTGCCCCGCCCGCTTGCAGTAGAGGCAGATGTCTTTAGACTTGTCCCCACTGTTGGTGCCACGGCCGCCGTTCTGGCCACGACCGCCGGTCCGCGGTCGCGCCCTCTGCCGTGCCCACGGCCACGGCTGTTGCTGTTGGACGATCCATCCCCTTCACGCAGCTAGACGCGCGAACCACTCCTCCTCCGTGAGGAGCAGTTTGCCACCGCCGCCATCAGCCCCGGAGGGAGCGCCGTCCAGATCGTACCTCTCCTCGGCGGCCTTCAGCCGCCCGATGAGCTCCTCGAGCGCCAGAGTGTTGAGGTCGACCAGTGTCTCGATCGCACACGCCATCTGCGAGTAGGCCTTGGGGACGACCGAGAGAAACTTGCGGACAACGGTGGGCTCGCCAATCTTGTCACCAAGCAGCTCAAGCTGAGTTACCAGAGAGGATAGGCGCATACCGAAGTCGTCGATGCCCTCGCCGTCGTTGAACTTGATTGCCTCGTCCTGGCGGCGTAGAGACGTCGCCTTGGCCTCGCGAACACGCGCCACGCCCAGCCGCATTGTCTTGATCGTGCCCCAAGCGTCCTTCGCCGTGGGCTTGACGGCGAGTGTGGACACCATCTCCGGCGGCACATATCGCAGCAGGCACTCCATTGCCGCGCGATCTGTTTCTCGCTCCGGAGTCCCGTCGTTGACGGCGACCCAGAGCTGGCGCGCCTCCAGCATCACTTGCATCAGGAGGGCCCAATCCGCGTAGTTAGTGCGCGTCAGCATGGGCCAGGCCCCGCCGGTGTCGCGGACGACGCGCTGGTGTACAACCATGGCGCCGCCGCCTCCACTATTCCCTGAATCGACCACTCTCTTCCCCGGGCTGTCAGGTCCTGCCATCTCCACAGGTGATCGAGCAACGGGGCTCTGATACCAATTGTCAGGAAGACCTCGACGGCTCTGGCTCCGGCGATCACCGGAGTTCTACACGAGAGTGAGTGCGAAGAGGGAGAGAGTCTTTGCGCTGCTCACTTGCCGCAGCTTTTCTGTTTCTGCACTTTTATTCAGAGGTTTTCCAACCGAATTACAACGGAACGCGGAGCTCGTGCGAGTAGTGGACGCCGCCATCCCAGCGCCCCTCGCGCTTCGCCCGCCATGGCGCCTTGACCGTGCTTTCGTGCCATCCCACGATCGGGTCAGGGCGCCGCTAAAAACTCTAACTAAAACCGAGTCGCAGCTCAGGCTTATCTGACGAAACTGAAAAACACTGACGAAACTGAAACCTATCGACATCTAAAAACCTGAACCTGAACTTTGAAGTTTACCCAACATGAAGATCTGGTTCGTCAGCCTGGCGTTGTTTGCACGTCAAGGAGATGGACATAGTTGCATGGCCTGGTGCTCCTGTAAACCTGTATAAGAGAGCACCTCAAGCAATAGAATCATTGAGTTCAATCTCTTTATTGCTTTCAATTTCAAAAAGATATTCTGTTGTGTTGAGAGGAGTAACGTAGCAGTTGAGAGGAGTCTCATAGCTGGTGATTAATTCGTCCTCATCGAAGGTGTGGATGGTGAAGCTCCTCCCTTTCTGCTGCTACTGCTTGCATGGAACGGGCTGGCAGCATGTGGCATGGTTGAACTT
>NW_025252199.1:0-2061 GCF_018294505.1 Triticum aestivum | reverse complement strand
ATTGTAGAGGCATTAATAATATTACTATTCGTTATCGTCATCCTATTCCTAGGCTAGATGATATGCTTGATGAATTGAGTGGCTCTACAATATTCTCCAAAGTTGATTTACGTAGTGGATACCATCAAATTCGTATGAAATTGGGAGATGAATGGAAAACAGCATTCAAAACTAAGTTTGGATTATATGAGTGGTTAGTCATGCCTTTTGGGTTAACTAATGCACCTAGTACTTTCATGAGATTAATGAACGAAGTTTTACGTGCTTTCATTGGACGATTTGTGGTAGTTTACTTTGATGACATATTGATTTATAGCAGATCTTTGGAAGAACATTTGGAACATTTACGTGCTGTTTTTATTGCCCTACGTGATGCACGTTTGTTTGGTAACCTTGGGAAGTGCACCTTTTGCACCGACCGAGTATCTTTTCTTGGCTATGTTGTTACTCCACAGGGAATTGAAGTTGATAAAGCCAAGATTGAAGCTATTGAGAGTTGGTCGCAACCCAAAACGGTCACACAAGTGAGGAGTTTTCTTGGCCTTGCTGGATTCTATAGGCGTTTTGTGAGAGATTTCAGCACCATTGCTGCACCTCTCAATGAGCTTACAAAGAAAGATGTGCCTTTTCTTTGGGGTACCGCACAGGAAGAAGCCTTCACGGTATTGAAAGATAAGTTGACACATGCTCCTTTACTCCAACTTCCTGATTTTAATAAGACTTTTGAGCTTGAATGATGAGGACATGACTACCTTGGATATGACCAAAAATATTGCATATATGCATATTTGTCAGGTGATTTCTAGTGCAAACTATTCAATAATCTATTTATGTTATCCAGAACAAAAATACTTCACACACTTTTGTGTTTTGTCTAATTGCAGGTGTATGGGATATTTGTACAATCCACATATGAAAATAAGGAAGAAAGAGATGATTATTTGCTGTCCAAAAAGTTCTCTCACGTCACTTTTGGCCCAAGAGAAGATAGAGTCCAAGTCTCTCACGTTCTGGATTCAGATTCGGACTGCACAGACACACCTGACTCAAAACAGACACAAGTTTTTCATACGGACTCCGAATTGGGTGATTCTTTTTTTGTTGGAAACTAGATTTCGTGCACTTTCCAACCCAATTGGAATCACCTTCAAATTCGTCCGGAGCGTTGAGTTGTGGACGAAACAATCTGATGCTGCAGCAGAATCCGAGTCAAACTACAAGTCCAAAGGTGTTACATCACCTCCACTTGGGCCCATTGGCCTTGTACGACCTAGATTTAGTTTTAGGCTGCCTTGGGACGTCCTCCCACCTCCTTGGCCGCCACCCCTTGCTCCTATATAAGTAGATCCATCTAGTAGCTTTTCCTTGGGATTTGTTTAGTTAAAAGTTAGCCATTGCAACTTCGTGTACTTCGTTTGTGTCCAACGACCAGACCAAGACCGCTTCCGGATCCCCACCATTATCAATTATTCATATATATTTGCAATATTCAGATTGCTTTATCATGTTCTTGCTCGTTCTTCGATTGCTTGCAGGAATAGACCTTCGTGGTCAGGTTGATCATGCTCCAGCGTGGTCAATAACCTCTCGGAGTTGGTTTACCGATTGCTAAGGCGCAACGTCGTGCACGTTTGTAGTCGGACCATCAAAGTCGTTGATAGAGGCAAAGGTGTCCCGTCTTTCGATGAGATGGTGAATTTCGCTTTGGTGGAAGTCGACTTTGACGATCCGACTACGAACGTGCGAGGACGTCGCGCCTTAGCAATCGCTAAACCAACTCCGAGAGGTTATTGACCACGCCGGAGCACGATCAACCTGACCACGAGGGTCTGTTTCCTGCGAGCAAACGAAGAACAAGCAAGAAACTAAGATTGCAATCTGGATATTGCGAATATAAGATGAAAGCTTTATTGATCAAGGTGGGGTTCTGTGACGCCTTTGTCTGGTCGTTGAACACAAACGAAGTACGCGAAGTTGCAGCTATGGCGAACTTTTAATCTAAACAAAACCCAAAGTCTAAACGATGCCCTAAGGGCTGTATATATGGAGGAAGAGGGGGGG
>NW_025252198.1:0-2061 GCF_018294505.1 Triticum aestivum | reverse complement strand
TTAATCAGAGCAGAGCAGCAGCACGAGCGAGGGGGAGAGCAGCAGCAGCAGCTGGGCGAGCGAGCGATCGAGCGAGAGCCGGAGCAGCAGCAGCAACAGCGTGAGCGAGCAAGCGAGAGCCGGAGTAGTAGCAGCAGATCCGGCTGGTATGGATGCCACCGCCGACGGGGCCTTGCACTGGGGCAGAGCCGCCGTGGAGATGTCGCCCGCGGCACCGGCTTCAAGGTAGCCGCTCCATGGGGGTGTGGGATGGAGCACCGTCGGTGCCCAGAGGTCGAGTTAAGGAGAAGGTGTGATGTGATGAGTGTACAACCTCTTTGGTGGCGCTGAGTAGGCCCGGCTTCGTTCGAGGAGTCAGTAAGGATGTTGCGGTTCCGGTGGAGCGGGTTAAGGTGGCATTGTGGGGATGGAGCAGCTGCGATAGGCGAGGCGATCATCGGAGCAGCTCCTTGCAGGTGGAGGACGGGGCAGCTGAACCGGCGGGACGGCGAGATGGACGACGGATCCTCATCCGGGGAGGTGGACGAGGGACGTCGAGCTGTTGCGATGGACGACATCGTCGGGGAAGAGGCTCCGGCTGGGCAGCGGTGACGTGGCGGACGGAGGAGGGTGGGGTTTCGTGGCTGGAGCGAAGAGGTTATGGCGGCCTGGGATTTCGAATGGCGAAGAGGGGGCGATGGGAGGGGGTGAAGCATGACTTAGGGACGCGCTTGTCCTAAATGTAGGGTGTGTTACAAAAGTACCCCCCATCGATTTGAACTAGCGGCCCTTTTGGCTCAGGGTTAGAAGGGGGATTTCGCGTGTCTGGATTTGGCAGCTGGAGGGAGTTTTCATGCGCGTTGTAATTTCGGGATAGCAAGGCGCGGGTTGTGAAGGCGCCAGTTTTGAGAGCACGATATCTGAATTTTTGGGATATAACAAGACGCGGGTTGAATTTTAGGGACAAGCCTAATGTGTAGTAATATTGTACTTGTACGTACCAAATCAATTCGCACTTCCCTCAACCAAAAAGAAAACAAAAATAATAAAACAATTCACACCACACAAAGAGAGAGTCTTGCCCCGTTTTACTATACAAATGCTATTCAAAGCTACTCCATCCTTCCATCTATAGGGCCTAATGCGTTTTTTGATGCTAACTTTGACCAAATATTAAAGCAATGATATGACATGCAACTTACACAAAGCACACCGTTAAATTCGTTTGTGAAAGGTTCTTTCAATGATATAATTTTCACATTGTGCATGTCATGTACTATTAATATTGTCAATACTCAAAGGCGGTCTTAAAAATCTCATTACGCCCTATATAGATGGAAGGAGGGAGTATGAATCCATGTTATGTCCGATTAAAAAATTTCGCTTGCTGTATAATGCATGTAACCTACTCATACCAACATTTTAGTGCATTCCAAATGTCTATACTACCGCTGTAATTCGAACTAAATTTGAATTCATTTCTCTATTTAAATAAGAATCTACAATCATGATTGTTGCCAACTTCAACCATCATTCGTGTATTACCTTAATAACACACCACATGATTACTATAGAGATAGATATGAACTATGTGTACTACATGAACTCGAATTCTATTTTTTGA
Source organism: Triticum aestivum (assembly GCF_018294505.1). Taxonomy (NCBI): domain Eukaryota; kingdom Viridiplantae; phylum Streptophyta; class Magnoliopsida; order Poales; family Poaceae; genus Triticum; species Triticum aestivum. Next base: position 458 of record NW_025252198.1, on the reverse strand, counting down.
ATACACTTGATGTTAATTCCAAATAATAGTACATTTGATGTACTAACTATATATTCATAATCTAAACCATGTTCCATACATACATCATGTCTATCACACAAAGTATAGTGCCCCGCCCCCTACATTATGACAAGTATTTAGACCTGAGTTGCAAAAGCCACACATTAGCCCAAATTATAATCAATGTTCTACATTATGATATCTTCTTCAAGTATCTGTATCCACTTTTTTATAATGAATTATGATCTTTGATCGTCTTTTACACCTTCACGATCCTCTTATATTTGTAGCTAGCTAGCGCTAACTTTCTATCGTGCATGCACACGCCCGCCCCCCTCACACACCCTTAGCGTCCCCTCCATCGCGCATGTTCATTATTTCTCTTTAGGTCGTCCACCAACGGTGTGTGTAGGCCCCCGGCTCCTTCTTTCTGGCACACACCGGTCGATATACCTCTC
>NW_025252197.1:0-2062 GCF_018294505.1 Triticum aestivum | reverse complement strand
CCCCGGCTCTACCCAAACAAGGCAAACAAGCAAACGGAACACAATCAACCACGTGCAAGGCTCAAACAATATGATGCAAAGAGGGTATGCTATGCGGGATGCGATGCGGGATGCATATGCAAGATGTGACAAGGAATGCATGATCCTGGCCTCAACTTGGAAATCCAAGTGTACCACTGGAAATATGAGATGAAATCACTTGAAAACGATATAAAGAACGCCGGAATCGGAGTTACGGTTTGGAAATGGCAAGCAATTCAAATATGACCACGTTCTGCGATTCACAGCAAGTAGTCATCTAAAAGCAAAGAGATGAACAAGCTACAACACTCAAATATGACAACAAAATACATGGCAGGGATGCATTCAAGATTCTTAACAAAAGTGTAGCACTGAGCTACGGCCAATTCATCCATTAACATGTTCAAACAAGCATGGCAAAATGCATATGACAAACAGATTTCAGACTTAGTGAAATTAACACTTGTCTGGAATCTCAGATCAGGTAGCACTCTTCGGAGCAACAAAACTATATGCTATAGGACCTGAACATGGCAAAGTAAAGCATTGCATGGAGCCACTCAAAGAGCTTAACAAAAGTCCCTTAGTGACCTTGATCCAAAAGGGATCATAAAATACATTTGCAAGCATGTGAACATGGCAAAAACATAATCAGTTCTCAGACTTAGTGAAAACTGGAACATGCTGAAAGCAGATATCAAGTAGGCATGTTTGCAAGCTCGATGCACTCACTACGGAGCAAGTCATGACAAGCTAAGCATACATCCATCAAGAATACACAAAATTCAAGCTAGACATGGCAAGAACAATAGCATAGCATGCACTGATCAACTACAACATCCTCGGGAAAATCGCTAACAAGTAGACAATCTGCCCAGATTCACAAAGTAGCAAAAGTAGAGCTCGATTAACTCAAGCTAGGATGCTCCATAATTGCAAACAAAGACATGGATGGATAGAGCACTACAATATTAACAAAACATCCTTACTGATCATCCTCAAAAGAGGCACGGATCACTAGTAAACAACATGAACATATGGCATCATGAGATAAACAGGTCAAAGACTTAGCGGAAATGCTAAGTCCCTGAAATCAGAATTACCAAGTGCCTCACTTTGCAAGCTTGTGCTAGTCACCACACACATCACAAAGATACATGGGTTGCACCTCTGGAAAGATGGCAAAACCCTTAACAAAACATATGTAGAGCTCATGGGCATATCATGCACACAATAATCATGGCAAAAATGACAAATATCTAAATGGAGCAGCAGATCTGACAATTATCTCAAGTAGCACTCTTCTAACAACATTTCGGGCATCAAGATGAACTCAAATGAAAATGATGCAATGGAATGAAATGATGTTCTCTCTGAGACAAACATTTCGATATGCTTGTTGGAAATATGCCCTAGAGGCAATAATAAAAGGATTATTATTATATTTCCTTGTTCATGATGATTGTCTTTTATTCATGCTATAATTGTGTTATCCGGAAATCGTAATACATGTGTGAATACATAGACACCAACATGTCCCTAGTAAGCCTCTAGTTGACTAGCTCGTTGATCAATAGATAGTCATGGTTTCCTGACTATGGACATTGGATGTCATTGATAACGAGATCACATCATTAGGAGAATGATGTGATGGACAAGACCCAATCCTAAACATAAGCACAAGATCGTATAGTTCGTTTGCTAGAGTTTTTCCAACGTCAAGTATCTTTTCTTTAGACCATGAGATCGTGTAACTCCCGGATACCGTAGGAGTGCTTTGGGTGTACCAAACGTCACAACGTAACTGGGTGACTATAAAGGTATACTACGGGTATCTCCGAAAGTGTCTGTTGGGTTGACACAGATCAAGACTGGGATTTGTCACTCCGCATGACGGAGAGGTATCTCTGGGCCCACTCGGTAATGCATCATCATAATGAGCTCAAAGTGACCAAGTGTCTGGTCACGGGATCATGCATTACGGTACGAGTAAAGTGACTTGCCGGTAACGAGATTGAACGAGGTATTGGGATATCGACGA
>NW_025252196.1:0-2062 GCF_018294505.1 Triticum aestivum | reverse complement strand
CCCCGGCTCTACCCAAACAAGGCAAACAAGCAAACGGAACACAATCAACCACGTGCAAGGCTCAAACAATATGATGCAAAGAGGGTATGCTATGCGGGATGCGATGCGGGATGCATATGCAAGATGTGACAAGGAATGCATGATCCTGGCCTCAACTTGGAAATCCAAGTGTACCACTGGAAATATGAGATGAAATCACTTGAAAACGATATAAAGAACGCCGGAATCGGAGTTACGGTTTGGAAATGGCAAGCAATTCAAATATGACCACGTTCTGCGATTCACAGCAAGTAGTCATCTAAAAGCAAAGAGATGAACAAGCTACAACACTCAAATATGACAACAAAATACATGGCAGGGATGCATTCAAGATTCTTAACAAAAGTGTAGCACTGAGCTACGGCCAATTCATCCATTAACATGTTCAAACAAGCATGGCAAAATGCATATGACAAACAGATTTCAGACTTAGTGAAATTAACACTTGTCTGGAATCTCAGATCAGGTAGCACTCTTCGGAGCAACAAAACTATATGCTATAGGACCTGAACATGGCAAAGTAAAGCATTGCATGGAGCCACTCAAAGAGCTTAACAAAAGTCCCTTAGTGACCTTGATCCAAAAGGGATCATAAAATACATTTGCAAGCATGTGAACATGGCAAAAACATAATCAGTTCTCAGACTTAGTGAAAACTGGAACATGCTGAAAGCAGATATCAAGTAGGCATGTTTGCAAGCTCGATGCACTCACTACGGAGCAAGTCATGACAAGCTAAGCATACATCCATCAATAATACACAAAATTCAAGCTAGACATGGCAAGAACAATAGCATAGCATGCACTGATCAACTACAACATCCTCGGGAAAATCGCTAACAAGTAGACAATCTGCCCAGATTCACAAAGTAGCAAAAGTAGAGCTCGATTAACTCAAGCTAGGATGCTCCATAATTGCAAACAAAGACATGGATGGATAGAGCACTACAAGATTAACAAAACATCCTTACTGATCATCCTCAAAAGAGGCACGGATCACTAGTAAACAACATGAACATATGGCATCATGAGATAAACAGGTCAAAGACTTAGCGGAAATGCTAAGTCCCTGAAATCAGAATTACCAAGTGCCTCACTTTGCAAGCTTGTGCTAGTCACCACACACATCACAAAGATACATGGGTTGCACCTCTGGAAAGATGGCAAAACCCTTAACAAAACATATGTAGAGCTCATGGGCATATCATGCACACAATAATCATGGCAAAAATGACAAATATCTAAATGGAGCAGCAGATCTGACAATTATCTCAAGTAGCACTCTTCTAACAACATTTCGGGCATCAAGATGAACTCAAATGAAAATGATGCAATGGAATGAAATGATGTTCTCTCTGAGACAAACATTTCGATATGCTTGTTGGAAATATGCCCTAGAGGCAATAATAAAAGGATTATTATTATATTTCCTTGTTCATGATGATTGTCTTTTATTCATGCTATAATTGTGTTATCCGGAAATCGTAATACATGTGTGAATACATAGACACCAACATGTCCCTAGTAAGCCTCTAGTTGACTAGCTCGTTGATCAATAGATAGTCATGGTTTCCTGACTATGGACATTGGATGTCATTGATAACGAGATCACATCATTAGGAGAATGATGTGATGGACAAGACCCAATCCTAAACATAAGCACAAGATCGTATAGTTCGTTTGCTAGAGTTTTTCCAACGTCAAGTATCTTTTCTTTAGACCATGAGATCGTGTAACTCCCGGATACCGTAGGAGTGCTTTGGGTGTACCAAACGTCACAACGTAACTGGGTGACTATAAAGGTATACTACGGGTATCTCCGAAAGTGTCTGTTGGGTTGACACAGATCAAGACTGGGATTTGTCACTCCGCATGACGGAGAGGTATCTCTGGGCCCACTCGGTAATGCATCATCATAATGAGCTCAAAGTGACCAAGTGTCTGGTCACGGGATCATGCATTACGGTACGAGTAAAGTGACTTGCCGGTAACGAGATTGAACGAGGTATTGGGATATCGACGA
>NW_025252195.1:0-2062 GCF_018294505.1 Triticum aestivum | reverse complement strand
TGCTCAGAACGTTTCCACGAGCCCGTTGCCTGCCGCAGCTCGCCCTCTCGCGCTCCCTAGTGGTCGCCCGTGTCTTACCCGAGCTCCGGCGGCCGCAACCGAGCTCGCCGTCGTCAGCTCCGGCCTCCCCACGACCTAGCAACCGCACCGCTCGACGCGCGGGAGCAAGGGCTCTCCAACGAGCCCAAGCACGGCCTCGTCCGTGCCCTGTAGCATGTTTCCGACGGTCGCCACCGTCCCGGACCTCGCCGGCGTCGAGACGCCGGTGGGGTTGACCCACTTGACCACGGCAGAACCCCCCTGGGTCGATGACAGGTGGGGCCAGCCCCTGTTAATTAGTTTAGGTGTTAGATTAGTTAACACTAATTAAGTTAGCTAATTAGATAGGCCACTGACATGCGGGCCCCGCCCGGCTAACTAAGTTAGTTAGGGCTAACTAACTTGGTTAGTTGACTGGGTCACTGAGCAGTGGACCCCACTGGTCAGGTTTGACCTGGTCGACGCCTTTGACCTGCTGACGTCACCCCGGCGTCATGCTGACGCAATAATTCCTTTCTGGAATTTAAATAAATCTTAAATGATTTAATAATTCCAGAAAATAGCTAAAACTTCTAAAATTCATAGAAATTCAACCGTAACTCCAAATTAAATAATTTATATATGAAAAATTATCAGAAAAATTCAAGGAATCCATCTGTACCATTTTCATGCATGTTAGAACAACTTATAGCTGCTGTTTAGCACAAATCAATTAAATGGCATTTGAATAATCACATACGGAGTTTGAATTTGAATCTTGTATTCAAACCAACTTCATTTAATCTGTGGCTAGTTGCATTAGCCCAAAACACATTCATTTTGCCATGTCATGATCATGCATCATATTGTGCATTGCATTGATTGTGTTTCCTTCTGTGTTGCCGGTATTTGTCCCCTCTCGATAGACGTGATACCGATGATGTGATCGTTGACACTGATGAAGACTCAATGTTATCTTCAGAAGTGCCAGGCAAGCAAAACCCCCTTGTTCATTCCGATACAATCCTACTCTCTCGCTCCTGCTCTCTTTTACTGCATTAGGACAACAATGATTCATCTGTTACTTGCTGCGGTAGCTGAACCCCTTTATCCTTTGCATGACCTGTCATTGCCACAGTAAATAGATGAAACCCACTAGCATGAGTAGGAGTTGTTTGAGCCCTGTTGTGCCTACTCATTCATGTTTGTTTGTCATGCCTGCTACTGCTTAGAGTTGAGTCAGGTCTGATTCATCGGGGATGAATCAGAGGCGTGTGAACATGTCCTACTGTGGGTGAGCTAAGTGTGTGAACACGATTTGGTAAAGGTAGCGGTGAGAGGCCATGTAGGAGTACATGGTGGGTTGTCTCATTGCAGCCGTCCTTAGGAACTGAGTTCTGTGTTTGTGGTCCATGATTCAGCTACTACCATACATTGGGCCCTGAAATATGACCCCGCTCGACTTCTTATTCACCCTCGTCCTCTGTCCAGGAGTTGCAAGTAGTTTCTGGTGTTTGTAGCTTACTGGAGGCCGTGGACAGCGCTGACCGTAGGGGTGGGCTGTGATGTGGTAGGTACGTGGGACGGTGTACCGGATGCCCGTTTGGTATCTCGGGAACCCTGTTCACATCGTTTGGGGCTGTGAGCGAAACTCCGGCCGGATCTCCTCATGGATGGAACCCGAATAGGCGATAAACCTGGACTAGAGACTTGAGTGTTTAGGTAGGTCATGGTCTACACCCACGTCGGCTTTCGCTTGAAGTCTGCCGAGCACATGTCGTGTGCAGACGCTAAGTGGTGGAAACATGTATGAAGAAGTACACCCCTGCAGGGTTAACATCATCTATTCGAATAGCCGTGTCCGCGGAAAAGGACTTCTGGATTGCTTATATCAGTTCATAGACAAGTGAAAGTGGATACTTTAAAATGCGCAAGATAAGCGTGAGTGCTATGGATGGCGTTCTCGTAGGGAGACGGGAGCGGATCCATAGTGGTGTATTGATATGGTGAATATGTGGACTCGTGTGCGCCACCTCAAAAGAGT
>NW_025252194.1:0-2062 GCF_018294505.1 Triticum aestivum | reverse complement strand
GTCATTTAGCTCTGTAAACAAATCGGTAAATGACTAAAAAATAGCAAATGATGTCAGTAAGTTTTGAAAATTGATGACGTCGCTAAGAATGGTGCGTACGGAACGCAAAAAAGTCTGGAGTTGTAATAAGTTTAAAAAAATGAAGTGCCCATGTAACAGATGAGTTCTCGTCAGAAATCCTGATACTTTAAAAGAGATTGTCCAGTTTGTACACGAAGTGCGTCCATTTTTTGCTGTAACCCTCTCTACTCTTTTGGACATGCTATGTGGGTGAAATGATGATACCATGACAAGTTTCGACATTTTCATATTTCATTTTGTTGTGATTTTCATTTCACGGTCATTTAGCTCTCTAAACAAATCGGTAAATGACTGAAAAATAGCAAATGATGTCAGAAAGTGTTGAAAATTGATAACGTCGCTTTGAGTGGTGCGTACGGAACGCAAAAAAAGTCTATTTTTGTAATAAGTTTAAAAAAATGAAGTGCTAGTGTAACAGATGAGTTTCGTCCGAAACCCTGATACTCCGAAAGAGATTGTCCAGTTTGTACACGAAGTGCATCCAGTTTTTGCCGTAACCCTCTCTACTCTTTTGCACATGCTATGTGGGTGAAATGATGATACCATGCCAAGTTTTGACATTTTCAGAGTTCATTTTGTAGTGATTTTCAATTTCACGGTCATTTAGCTCTCTAAACAAATCGGTAAATGACTAAAAAATAGCAAATGATGTCCGTAAGTTTTGAAAATTGATGACGTCGCTTTGAATGGTGCGTACGGAACGCAAAAAAGTCTGGAGTTGTAATAAGTTTAAAAAATGAAGTGCCCATGTAACAGATGAGTTCTCGTCAGAAACCCTGATACTTCGAAAGAGATTGTCCAGTTTGTACACGAAGTGCGTCCAGTTTTTGCTGTAACCCTCTCTACTCTTTTGCACATGCTATGTGGGTGAAATGATGATACCATGCCAAGTTTCGACATTTTCAGAGTTCATTTTGTAGTGATTTTCAATTTCACGGTCATTTAACTTTGTAAACAAATCGGTAAATGATTAAAAAAATAGCAAATGATGTCGGAAAATTTTGAAAATTGATTACATTGCTTTGAATGGTGCGTACGGAACGCAAAAAAGTCTGGAGTTGTAATAAGTTTAAAAAAATGAAGTGCCCATGTAACAGATGAGTTCTCGTCAGAAACCCAGATACTTCGAAAGAGATTGTCCAGTTTGTACACGAAGTGCGTCCAGTTTTTGCCGTAACCCTCTCTACTCTTTTGCACATGCTATGTGGGTGAAATGATGATACCATGCCAAGTTCCGACATTTTCATATTTCATTTTGTAGTGATTCTCAATTTCACGGTCATTTAGCTCTTTAAACAAATTTGTAAATGACTGAAAAATAGCAAATGATGTCAGAAAGTGTTGAAAATTGATGGCGTCGCTTTGAATGGTGCGTACGGAACGCAAAAAAAAGTCTGGAGTTGTAATAAGTTGAAAAAAATGAAGTGCCAGTGTAACAGATGAGTTCTCGTCCGATACCCTGATACTCCGAAAGAGATTGTCCAGTTTGTATACGATGTGCGTCCAGTTTTTGCCGTAACCCTCTCTAATGTTTTGCACATGCTATGTGGGTGAAATGATGATACAATGCCAAGTGTCGACATTTTCATATTTCATTTTCTAGTGATTTTCCATTTCACGGTCATTTAGCTCTCTAAACAAATCGGTAAATGACAGAAAAATAGCAAATGATGTCAGAAAGTGTTGAAAATTGATGATGTCGCTTTGAATGGTGCGTACGGAATGCAAAAACGTCTGGAGTTGTAATAAGGTTAAAAAAATGAAGTGCCAGTGTAATAGATGAGTTCTCGTCAGAAACCCTGATACTCCGAAAGAGATTGTCCAGTTTGTACACGAAGTGCGTCCAGTTTTTGCCGTAATCCTCTCTACTCTTTTGCACATGCTATGTGGGTGAAATGATGATACCATGCCAGGTTTCGACATTTTCAGAGTTCATTTTGTAGTGATTTTCAATTTCACAGTCATTTAGCTCTTTAAACAA
>NW_025252193.1:0-2062 GCF_018294505.1 Triticum aestivum | reverse complement strand
GTCTGTCGTCGTGTAAAAGCAGAGCACCAACGGCCTGCTGGCACCCTTCAACCCTTAGCTATTCCTGAATGGAAATGGGATAAAATTGGTATGGATTTCATTACCGGTTTTCCCAGGACCAAGAGAGGGAATAATGCTATTTTCGTCGTGGTCGATCGTCTTTCCAAAGTAGCCCATTTCTTACCTGTTCGTGAGAGTATAACCGCTAGCCAGCTGGCAGACTTATACATCTCCCGAATAGTGTCCCTCCATGGTGTTCCTTTGGAAATCAACTCGGATCGAGGAAGTCTTTTCACCTCTCGATTTTGGGAAAGCTTCCAAAATGCTATGGGAACCCGTCTCTCCTTTAGCACCGCCTTCCACCCTCAGTCGAGTGGTCAAGTGGAACGCGTCAACCAGATTCTAGAAGACATGCTTCGAGCCTCTGTTATCTCATTCGGAATGGACTGGGAGAAGTGCCTTCCATTTGCTGAATTCGCTTACAACAACAGCTATCAATCTAGCTTGGGTAAAGCCCCTTTTGAAGTTCTCTATGGACGACGGTGTCGAACACCCCTTAACTGGTCAGAGACCGGGGAAAGACAATTCTTTAGCCTGGATATGATTCAGGAAGCAGAAGAACAAGTTCGCATCGTTCGTGAAAAGTTGAAAACAGCCCAGTCTCGTCAAAAGAGTCAATATGACCGAAAACATAAGGCTATGACTTTCGAGGTTGACGAGAAGGCTTATCTTCGGGTCACCCCTCTGAAGGGAACCCATCGTTTCGGTATCAAAGGCAAATTGGCTCCTCGTTACATTGGACCTTTTCGCATTCTCGCCAAACGAGGAGAAGTTGCCTACCAGTTGGAACTACCTCCGCACCTCTCCAGAGTCCACGATGTCTTCCACGTTTCCCAACTCAGGCGTTGCTTCTCGGATCCTATCCGTGAAGTGGACCACGAAACGCTTGATCTCCAAGATAATCTTACATATCGAGAGTACCCCATTCGTATCCTCGATCAGGCCGAACGTACCACCCGACGTCATAATATCAAGTTTCTCAAAGTTCAATGGTCGCACCATTCTGCGGATGAAGCAACTTGGGAAAGGGAGGATCGTCTTCGACTCGAGTATCCCGCCTTCTTCCCGGAGGAACCCAAATCTCGGGACGAGATTCTTTTGAGTGGGGGTGAGTTGTCACACCCTAGCTAGTCATGCATTAGAGTGTTGCATCATGTTTACTCTCTCCTCAGAAACTTGAAATGGGGATCTGTGAAACCCTCAGAATCATTTTGAAAATGACCCAAATAAAAATTTCTCCAAAAGGGTCCAAGAAAATGCTCATGTTGCTCTCTGAAAATATTGGACAGAGATAAAAATCAAACCAATATTTTTAAGAGCTCATAGGTATTTATTTTGGGCATTTGGAGTTAATGCATAAATATTTGCATTGGAAATATATTAGTTATATATATTAATATATGTCCTAATATTATGCCAAATATAAAGGAGCTCTGGAATAATATATCTAGCTCCTGCAAAAATTGGCATAAGGTAAATAAATGATTTAATATTTTATTTAAATCAAAACAAATGTCACAAATTAGAAAAAGAAAAATAAATAAAAGGGAGAAGCTTACCTGGGCTCCTCCCTGTGCAGCCCAGCTAGCTGGCCGGCCCAGCCAGCAGGCGGCCCAGCCCGTCTCCCTCCTCTGTCGTCTTCGTCCCGACAGAGGGAGGGGAGTGTGGCCGGCGCGCGCGCGCGCCACCGCGCCACGCCACCTGCTCGCCTGCCTGCCGCCCTCCCCTCCTCGCTCGATGCCCCGGACGACGCCACGCCTCCCCCCTGCTCTCTCTCACTCTCCCTCGGTTCTTCCCTCCTCTCCCTCGCTCTCTCTATCACGGCCGAACACCACCATCGCCGCCGTTCGCCATAGGAGCCGTCACCGGCCACCCCTCGCTCCCCCGACTAGCTCAGGAGCTCCGCCTCGACCCCCTCTTCCTCCCCACCGATCCACGGGTCTCCGAAAGCCCTGCATCACCGCCACGTCGCCGTTCCCCTCCTCGGGCTCCGACCATCATC
>NW_025252192.1:0-2062 GCF_018294505.1 Triticum aestivum | reverse complement strand
TAAACATAATCCAACATGGAGCAATCTTAATCTTCACCTGCAACTAGCAACGCTATAAGAGGGGCTGAGCAAAGCGGTAACATAGCCAAACAACGGTTTGCTAGGAAGGGTGACAAAGGTTAGAGGTTCATGGCAATTTGGGAGGCTTGAAGAGCAAGAGAATTGGTAGCGCAGCAAAGCGATAGAACGAAGCAACTAGCATAGCAATGATAGTAATGAGATCCAAGGTGACGGTCATCTTGCCTGAAATCCCGCAAGGAAGAAGAACGAATCCATGAAGAAGATGAAGCCACAAAGACGAACGAATCCTCACGATCGCAACGACACGGGAACTATCGAGAAGAGGCACACAACAAGGTAAACACACCACACATGAACAAGACATGAAGCACAACCAAAAATGATGCAAGACAAGGCTATATGAAGCTACTCGTGCCAAGAGATGATGCATACAAGAACAACACATCAAGGCAAGTTTAAATGAGGCCGGAAACAACATATAACAATTCCGGTAAGTCCTCATATGCAAATTTCGAAATTAGTCCAGAACTGAACAAGCATTAAGTTGAAGTTGTTAAACAGCAAGTTAAAGAGCACCATGATGATCTACACGAAATTCTAGTCAAGTTACATATAAAGTTCATTAGATTCGGAGCTACGCCCTAGAAGATATGAGCAAAACAAGATAACCATGGCATAGATGCAAAATGCATACAAACATCAAGCAAACACCTCAAAACAAGGAAGCATCATGATAATATGATACTACATGAAAAACTAAGCAAAGTTCATATAGAGCATGCTCAAAACGGAGCAACGGTGCAACACATACACTCCAAACAATACATAGCGACAATCTGACGAAAACAGCAACTAGGAATCTAGCAAGCATCAAATCAGTATGCTGCAGTAACTCAACATGAAAACAAAAGGAATGGGCATGATGTACAGGTAAAGCACAACAAAACATGAACACTGAGCTATCTCCAGAAATCACTAGAACATGCTCAAAAGGACATGGCAAGATTGCAAAAATAATAACAGATTCACAGACTTAGCAGAATTACTGGACATGTCAGAAACAGCATCAGGTAGCAATATTCAGAGCACGGTATCAACATGCTACAGGAACTTAACATAGCAAAATAAGGCATGGTAGTGTTCTACTAAAAGTACATGACAAAAGTCCCTTACTGACCATAAACCAAAAAGGACCCTAAGATATGATGGCAAGCATGTAAACGTAGCAAGTTTCGTTATCAGGTTTCAGACTTAGCAGAAAACAGAGCATGGCAGAAGTATTAATATGTAGGCCTCTTTATGAGCTTGATGCACTCACTACAGAGCAATTCATGACAAATCAAGCATACATACAGTAATATGGCATGTTTATGAAGCTATCCATGGCAAGAACAATTGCATAGCATGTATGGATCAACTACAATAAGCTTGGCAAAAATGCATATCATGTTAAGAATCTGCCAGAAATATTTTATAGCAAAAGTAGAGCAAGATTGAGTCATGCTATGGTACTCTAAAATTGCAAACAATTGCAGGAATGGATCAATTACAACTATATCTACAAAACATCCTTACTGAACATCTCCAAAATATGCATGGATCTCTCTGTAGCATCAAGTTACATGGCAACAAAATTACAGCAGACAAAGACTTAGAGAAATCACTAAGTCCCTGAAAACAGAATTATTACAGGACCTACTTTGCATGCTTGTGCTAGTCACCACAGAGATCACAAAAATACAAGGGCTATACCACCGGAAAGATGGCATGGCATACTTAAAAACACATGTAGAGCTCATGCTCAAAATATGCACAGGATAAATGATACAAAAATGACAAATCTCCAAGTTCTGATAAGAACCAGAGAATAACAGCAACTAGCCCTCTTCCAACGAAGATTTGGGCATCAAGATGACCTCTAATGAAAATGATGCAATTGAACAAAATGAAGAGCATCGCGAGACGAACAATTTGACATACTATACGCGCGAATCGGATCTACATGCACAAAGTTACGGCATCTCGAACAGAGCAAGATACT
>NW_025252191.1:0-2062 GCF_018294505.1 Triticum aestivum | reverse complement strand
GCTGCGGACATCTTTCAGCACTCACCCTTCGGCGATATCTTAAATTCACTGAAGCATCTCTCGCTATCCAGAGAGCCCTGGCCAAACTACGGCCAAGATGGTTGGGACACGGACGACGAAGAAATTCAGAGCCCACCAACCACCCACTTCGTAGCCACCGTCGACGATCTAACCGACGTACTCGACTACGACTCCGAAGACATTGACGGTATGGACGACGATGCCGGATACTATCAAGAACCAGTACCTACAGGACACTGGAAGACCACCTCGTCATACGACATATATATGGTGGACACTCCAAAAGATGGGGATGGCGAAGAAGCAACGGAGGCCGATTCCTTAAAGAAACAGCCCAAGCGCCGACATCAGCGGCGCCGCTCTAAATCCCACCACAACAAGAATAGAGATTCCGGCACAGGAGATAATAACACCCCAAAAAGTGCTGAAGACAACCCCCTCCAGCACGATCCAGCATAGGAGGAGGCAGAAGCAAGCCCTCACGAGAGGGCGGCAGACGAAGAGGTTGAGGATGATAATTACTTACCTCCCTCCGGAGACGAGGTAAGCCTCGATGACGACGAATTCGTCGTGCCTGAGGATCCCGTCGAACAAGAGCGTTTCAGAAGCAGGCTAATGGCCACGGCAAACAGCCTAAAGAAAAAGCAGCAACAACTTCAAGCTGATCAAGACCTACTGGCCGACAGATGAACCGAGGTCCTCGCGGCCGAAGAGTATGAACTCGAACGCCCCTCCAAAAGTTACCCAAAACGAAAGTTGCTCCCCTGACTAGAGGAGGAAGCGTACAAACCTGCATCACCAGCGCACAATACGGCAGACCGACCACCTCGTGGCCGCGACAGAGAGGCGTGCAAGCCCTCCACCAAAACCGTACCCCGGCACCGCTCAAAAAGCATGAAGCCACGGGGGAACGCGCCGGACTTGCGAGATATATTGGAGGACAAGGCAAGACAACCCAAGAGCCGAATTTGTTTTCCGGAATTAAATTTTCTATTGTGCTAGAGTTCAAATCGGTGACTGGATTTAGATTCAAGCTATAGTCGTTTCACTATATTCGTTGTCATTCAGCCATACTCTACCTATTAACCAATTTTGGCTGAAGTCTAAAACAAACCCTAAGGTTGTAGAGCTCGGCGCAAATGAACCTCCACCTTTAAATCCCTGAAGTTTGTACCTCGTACTCCTCAACCCCGGTCGTTTTTAACTGCATTATGTTTGCAAATTAGACTTTGCCAGCGATCTTTTAACGAGGTTGATTTGCTGGATTCAAAAAATGTAGGAACAGGAAAAACCACAAAAATGCATTGTCATATTCACATGAATCAAGTGGGATTGATTTTTTGTCAAAGTTTGTTCGATTACACCAAAATGATATTAAAAAAAGGGAAGCGGTCTTAAAAAAAACTTTTCCAAGCGGTCTTAAAGAAACTTGTGTAGACAGGTATTTAATGAAATATGATGTAAAAATCGTTAACAAAAATTATCATAGGATTTGATACTACAAATCAAAGGACCCACATAGAAAAAAAATCATCTGTATTATATCGTCTAAATCTTCTATCAATATCCCTCACATCATGGAGATATGTACGTTTTACATTGGCCACATTAATTATTACTATTGATGCTGTTATCTTTATCCAAAAGATACGAAAGGTATGTCCCTCAAGGACGACGAGATTTCAAACACTTGAAGTTCACCCAGATTTTGAGCATCTTGATTCTTGCTTTGAATAAATAATTGCACAGAGCCACATGATTCATTTATAACGACCAACCAAGCAAGCACAATGTGCCATGCTGGCCTTCTTTACCTTCCCCTACTTTATGTCCAGCAGAACATCGCGGACTATATGTATGCTCGGAGCACATACCTATGTATCTCAATGATTCCACCACTAATCCCAGTCGCTGCTTGTGTCAAAAAGAAAAGGGTGTCTGTATGCATACTTAGGATTGCGAGGCACCGGGAATGAGTACACTCTAGCGTGAGAAGGCATCGGCGCCTGTCCTCAATAGTTCAGTATCTGCTCCGCACGAG
>NW_025252190.1:0-2062 GCF_018294505.1 Triticum aestivum | reverse complement strand
TTTTTTTTTGAATTTTTTACGGTGTTTTCATAAACCGGTCGATTTCGTCGCGGCGGCCGTCCGTGGCTAGGGTTTGATCCATGCCAATCTGTTGTCGATTCTGTGATGAAATGCCTACCTGTGAAGCTAAAAAGCATTTTTGGCAAAAATAACAGGCAAGCTATGGAGGACCCGCAGTTCAAATTCTAGCCGGTTCCAGCTGAGTCGGCTGAAGGTGGTCTGAATTGCCGAGAGTAGCTACGAGGGTCGGAAATGCATGCTTTTTGGCGACCGTCCGTAAAATAGGGTCTACTTTGAGATAGACATGGAATGGCGCCGTTAGGGGTGACCCTCCTTGTATCCGCTTCACGAAAAACGCATGTCTTTAGCATTCAAAAAATGAAAAACGTTTTTTCTTGTTAAACAAGTTGGAACCTCGCTTTGGCTACATTGTTTGCCATCACAAGACGGAGGCATGCACCAAATTTCGGCATATTATCAGAAACTATTCATCGGATGCGGCCATATCATTGCTAGTTTGGCTTGAAATCCATGAATCTTCGTTCATGGTAGGTCATTTTTTAGAACACTTTTTCAAGAAAACATCCGTATTGCAATTTTAGTATTTTTGCTAGTTGGTAGGCCACATTTGATGATGTGGATGCGGAGGTCTCCCATTTTTTTGATTTTTTTTGAATTTTTTATGGTGTTTTCAAAAACCGGCTGATTTCGTCGCGGCGGCTGTCCGTGGCTAGGGTTTGATCCATGCCAATCTGTTGTCGATTCTGTGATGAAATGCCTACCTGTGAAGCTAAAAAGCATTTTTGGCAAAAATAACGGGCAAGCTATGGAGGACCCGCAGTTCAAATTCCAGCCGGTTCCAGCTGAATCGGCCAAAGGTGGTCTGAATTGCCGGGAGTAGCTACGAGGGTCGGAAATACATGCTTTTTGGCGACCGTCCATAAAATAGGGTCTACTTTGAGATAGACATGGAATGGCACCGTTAGGGGTGACCCTCCTTGTAGCCGCTTTATGAAAAACGCATGTCTTTAGCATTCAAAAAAATGAAAAATGGTTTTTCTTGTTAAACAAGTTGGAACCTCGCTTTGGCAACATTGTTTGCCATCACAAGACAGAGGCATGCACCAAATTTGGGCATATTATCAGAAACTATTCATCGGATGCGGCCATATCATTGCTAGTTTGGCTTGAAAGCCATGAATCTTCGTTCATGGTAGGTCGTTTTTGAGAACACTTTTTCAAGAAAACATTCGTATTGCAAGTTTAGTATTTTTGCTAGTTGGTAGGACACATTTGATGATGTGGCGCGGAGGTCTCCCATTTTTTTGATTTTTTTGAATTTTTTATGGTGTTTTCAAAAACCGGCCGATTTCGTCGCGGCGGCCGTCCGTGGCTAGGGTTTGATCCATGCCAATCTGTTGTCGATTATGTGATGAAATGCCTACCTGTGAAGCTAAAAAGCATTTTTGGCAAATATAACGGGCAAGCTATGGAGGACCCACGGTTCAAATTCCAGCCGGTTCCAGCTGAATCGGTCGAAGGTGGTCTGAATTGCCGGGAGTAGCTACGAGGCTCGGAAATGCATGAGCATGCACAAAAACCCATAATTTTATCTTTCATCCATGAGCATGCATAAAAAATTTCAATTCCCATCAATTACCAAACTAAATATTCATTGTTAAGAAATTGACATGTTTAGATGACACTGTCATACAGCATCCATGAGCATGCACAAAATTAAACCTGACATACTTAACATTGACAAGCTTAAACCCAACATGCTTAACATTGCCACTTCATTTTCTTAACATCTTCTCTCCTCCTTCTTCTCCTTCATCAACCTGATGCGCTCAGAGTGGCGAATCCCAACGCGGATGTACTCCTCTACCACAATTGGCATGGCCCTGTCGCCCAGCTGTGGAATCGCCGGCGCCACTACCATCGCGAGGTCATCATTAGGCACCACCATCGCGAGGTCAGCGTCAGGCACCACAATCACGAGGTCGTCGTCAGCCACCACCATAGCAGGGTCGTCGTCAGCCACCACCATAGCAAGGTCGTC
>NW_025252189.1:0-2062 GCF_018294505.1 Triticum aestivum | reverse complement strand
AGTGGACCCCCGGAACGCCTCTGGTGGCCCCGGTACAATACCGATATGCCCCCGAACTTTTCCGGTGACCGTATGACAACTTCCCATATATAAATATTTACCTCCGGACCATTCCGGAACTCCTCGTGACGTCCGAGATCTCATCTGGGACTCCAAACAACATTCGGTAATCACATACAAGTCTTCCTAATAACCCTAGCGTCATCGAACCTTAAGTGTGTAGACCCTACGGATTCAAGAATCACGCAAACATGACCGAGACCGCTCTCCGGCCAATAACCAACAGCGGGATATGGATACCCATGTTGGCTCCCACGTGTTCCACGATGATCTCATCGGATGAACCACGATGTCAAGGATTCAAGTAATCCCGCATGCAATTCCCTTTGTCAACCGGTACGTTACTTGCCCGAGATTCGATCGTCGGTATCCCAATACCTCGTTCAATCTCGTTACCGGCAAGTCAATTTACTCGTTCCATAATGCATGATCCCATGACCAACCACTTGGTCACATTGAGATCATTATGATGATGCATTACTGAGTGGGCCCAGAGATACCTCTCCGTCATACGGAGTGACAAATCCCAGTCACGATTCATGCCAACCCAACAGACACTTTCAGAGATACCTATAGTGTACCTTTATAGCCACCCAGTTACTTTGTGACGTTTGGTACGCCCAAAGCACACCTACGGTATCCGGGAGTTGCACAATCTCATGGTCTAAGGAAATGATACTTGACATTAGAAAAGCTCTAGCAGACGAACTACACGATCTTGTGCTATGCTTAGGATTGGGTCTTGTCCATAACATCATTCTCCCAATGATGTGATCCTGTTATCTATGACATCCAATGTCCATGGTTAGGAAACCGTAACCATCCATTGATCAACGAGCTAGTCAACTAGAGGCTCACTAGGGACATGTTGTGGTCTATGTATTCACACATGTATTACGATTTTCGGATAACACAATTATAGCATGAACAATAGACAATTATCATGAATAAGGAAATATAATAATAACCATTTTATTATTGCCTCTAGGGCATATTTCCAACATGAGTAGGGATGACCTGCCCTAGAGCAGGAAGCCTATGCTTGATGTCAGCGGTCAGATATCTGACCTCCATTAGCTTCGCAATGTCCTCCTCTGTGACAGAGGAGGCCATCCACCGGCCTTGAAGGTTGGATCCGGACATGATTAAAGATCCAAAGTGCCTAAGCTTGGGCTTCGGGTGTTGGAACTCGAGATGCGGAAAGGCGCAAGCATGGTAGGAAAGAGGGATAGGCCTCGGCCCCTCTATAAAGGGGGTGAGTATCAAGCATCCCCAGTGTGACCGTCTGGGACTTGCCTAAGAACACGTAGTCATACCAACAGGCGTAGTGGGGTTGCCCGCGCCCGTATTGATGGGAATCCTGCAATAAGGGTGAGGGAGTCCTGGATTACGGGGTATCCGGACAGCCGGACTATATACTTTGGCCGAACTGATGGACCGTGAAGATACAAGACTCAAGACTTTGTCCCATGTCCGTATGGGACACTCCTTTGCGTGGAAGACAAGCTTGGTGATCCGGATATTATATTTCCTTCGTTGTAACCGAATCCATGTAAACCCTAGCCCTCTCCGGTGTCTATATAAACCGGAGGGTTTAGTCCTTAGAGACACAATCATAATCATCATAGGTTAGCTTCTAGGGTTTAGCCTCTACGATCTCGTGGTAGATCAACTCTTGTAACACTCATATCATCAATATCAATCAAGCAGGAAGTAGGGTTTTACCTCCATCAAGAGGGCCCGTACCTGGGTAAAACATCGTGTCCCTTGCCTCCTTTTACCGTTAGCCTTAGACGCACAGATCGGGACCCCCTACCCGAGATCCGCCAGTTTTGACACCGACATTGGTGCTTACATTGAGAGTTCATCTGTGTCGTCACTACGAGGCTTGATGGCTCCTTCAATCATCAACAACACGGTCCAGGGTGAGACTTTTCTCCCCGGACAAATCTTCGTGTTCGGCGGCTTCGCACTGCGGGCCAATTCGTTTGGCCATCTGGAG
>NW_025252188.1:0-2062 GCF_018294505.1 Triticum aestivum | reverse complement strand
CCTAGCCTATTTCTTTCGCTCATAAATTCTTAATAAGTCCAAAAAGTTGTTTCATGGAGTTTCAGGACTTTTGGAGTTGTGCAGAATAGGTTTCCAATGTTTGCTCCTTTTCCAGCCAGAATTCCAGCTGCCGGCATTCCCCCTCTTCATGGTAAACCTTGTAAAATAAGAGAGAATAACCATAAGTATTGAGATATAATGTGTAATAACAACCCATAATGCAATAAATATTGATATAAAAGCATGATGCAAAATGGACGTATCAAGTATCAACCATGACATCACAACTTTGGGTTGCAGAAAAGATCACCCCAATTTTAGCCAAAACACGAAACACTACTGCCAAGAAACTCAAAGTAGACTTGGAAAAGATGTACCCCCATTAAACTGAAATATACCACAGTGTGGAAGGCAAAACAAAGGACAATGAAAAATTTATATGGTGATTGGGCAAATACATTTAGGATGCTTTACAACTTTAAAGCAGAGGTGGAAAAGAGGTCACCTGGCAGTGTTGTGGAGATAGATATAGAGGTATCAGCCAAAGGTGAAGTCAAGTTCTCCAAGTTTTTTATGGCTTTGAAGCCTTGCAGAGATGGCTTCAAAGTAGGGTGCCGTCCATATTTGAGCATAGACTCATCATTTTTGACAGGCAAGTGGAATGGTCAGTTGGCAGCATGCAATGCTCTAGATGGACACAACTGGATGTTTTTTATTGTTGTTGGCTTGTTTCAGTCAGAAACAGTGGCTTCATGGACATGGTTCATGATCATTGAAAAGATGCTTAGGGCCAGTGTCACCTTTGGCTATACACACAGATGCATGTAAGGGCTTGAAAATTCAGTGAAAATTGTTTTCCCACATGCTGAGCAGAGGGAGTGCTTCGGTCATTTGTCGATGAATTTGATCAAAAAATTTAGAGGAGAAGAATTTGGGAGCATGTGGCCAGCAGCAAGATCTTACACTAGACAGACACACAAATATCACCTTGAGAATATAATGGCAGCATGTGATGAGTTTGGTCCATGGCTGAACACCTACCATTCTTTGTTATGGTAAAGGTCAGCATTCAACACTGCCATCAAGTGTGACCACATCAACAAAAATTTGGCAGAGAGTTTCAACAACAAGGTGAAGGAGTTAAAAGATTTGCCTGTGCATGACATGGTTGACCAAATCAGGATCATGCTCATCCGGTTGTGGGAATTGAGAAGAAGGATAGGTGATTGTCTGCTAGGTGATAAGCTTCCAGCAGTGGTACAACAGGTGGTCAATAGGAGCAGATGTCTTTCACATTTGTTTGTTGAAAAATCTTCACCTTGTGGTGCTGAAGTTAGAGATAACAAAACTGGAAGGAGACATGTTGTTAACACTGAATTGCATGATTGCACTTGCGTCGAGTGCCAACCCACTGGTAAACCATGTGAGCATGCCAGTCTTTTCTTAGCATCCCAACCGAAGATAAACATGCACCCATGTCTGCATGAATATTATTCGGTAGCAAGATTCAAAGATGCATATGCTACTCCAATTCCAGCACTTACAGATCAGTCTCAGTGGCCTGAAGTGGACATTGAATTTTCCATGTGTCCTTCCTTGACGAAAAGAAAGGCTGGCAGGCCTAAACAGAGTAGATTCAAGGCATGGTTTGAGAAAGGTGGGAGTGGTAAGAAGGGAAAGAAAGATGAAAAGCCAAAAAGGGCCCAAAAAGGTAACAAAAACAGATGCAAGTTGTGCCAGGAACTTGGGCACAGAGTGGGATCTGTCAAATGACGTTACACTCCTAATAAGCCAAAGTATGTTCTTGTTTATTTGTCCTTGTTTTGATTTGGTGCTTTTTTCCAATTACTATATCTATAACATTTTCCCAATGGCCAGGAGGAAGCGAGCAAGTCAGCCCCTTGTTGTTGAACAATGTTGGCCAACAAAAAAAGCAAGAGTCAATGGAGGTAGAAAGAAGAGAAGTGTGCCTAAGCCTGAGCAGACTGAAGAAAATCCTGCTGCAGTCAACATTCAGACTGAAGAAACTGATGTGGAGGTGCACATCGAAGAAACTGAACCT
>NW_025252187.1:0-2062 GCF_018294505.1 Triticum aestivum | reverse complement strand
ACATGCGGGAGCGCCGGCGGCAAGGTGGGCGACGTGTGCGCTGGGCGCCGCGGCTGTTATTCATGAACCTGTACATATTTGTTCATTGGCTGTTTTTCCTATTGCATGCAAGTAATGTAGCACATCTATGAGGCCACGATTTCCTGTGTGCGGGTCTTGCCGAGATAAAAGGATCAAATCTGACGTGAAGTTCTTCCTCAGATGGAACCATAATTTTCGGATGAAGCCGTGTTTCTCTCGTATTTTTTGTTTTCTGCTCACCGAATAAAAGGAAACAACAACGTGGGGTGATGGCCCGTCATTATATGAAGTGGGCGTTTCTCCCACGCACGATCAGAAAATACTCCTATCTAGCGCCTTCCAAAAAATACTTGCCTGATTTGTTGGATGCGAAAATCACGGTTGAGCGTTTCTCCAACAATCAGAAAATCACGGCCGATCGAGTATTTCTTCCAGATGGTGGCCTGCGTACGTGTGTGCTGTGCTGAAACGGCTGTCATTTCCGTGCTCTTTCAAGGAAACTGTATTTTCTAACGAAACTGAAGAAATCTTATTGTCTGACGAAACTGAATTCAGACAGCTTATGGCTACAACTGACGAAACTGTATTTTTCGAAACTTCGACAACATGCAGCTCTAAAGTGACATGGTAGACAACAGCTAGACGAGGAGGAGGTAGTCTACTATGGACAGGTGAAGACGGCGACGGTCGACGATGGCGGGCAGGTGCAGCGTTCCCTAGCTACACTGTTCCTCCAGTACTTCTTTCCCCGCGAGCAGGTGCAGACGAGGAGGTGTTGGTCGACGAGACTTAAGTGGGAGACAGATGGCGGAAAGAGGAGGAGGTGCAGGTGGTCGACGACGGCAACGACAGGTCGGCGACCAATGGAGGCAGAGCTCCCTTCCTCCTGCAGCTATGGGGGGCAGTGGCTCGGGAATTGGGATCGGGGGGCTATGCCCTGGCAACGATGGACTGCAATCCTGGGCTGGGCCAAAAGTCGCGGTCTGACCGAGCAGACCGAGCTTGGACCGGACCGGACCGAGGTTTTTTCGGTCTGACTTTCTTGGCCCGAACCGAACAATTTCTCTAGCGGGCCTGGACCGTACGGTCCGGTCCTGAACGGGCCACGAGCGGACCTAAAAGCTTGCTCGTGCCGTCCACCCTAAAGCACGCCCTTGGGACTGCGAAGCAAATCTGGTATGAAGAGCTGTCCACGCGTCATGAAACGTAGCGGCAAAGATGACCAGTGACGAGACTCCCTCCATGAGAGAGGATTGGACAGCAAATAGGATGGCTTGATCTTGAGCCATCCACGCATGATGCCCCGGATGATATGGCGGAGGGCACGACAGAGTACCAACAACAAAGCACTACAAGTAGCGACTGCGGAGAAACGGCAGCACCTGTGCACGCCACAACAGACAGTTATCCGTCGTGAGCTTCACCGGGATGAGGTGCGCGAAGTAGAACGATGCAGCAGCGTCGACATGTTCCGGCAGAGACGGCGCCTAGTAGCCCTGATGTGGACCACCACCAGGCGCGTGCGAGATATAAACGAGCTCCGTCGACGGAGCCGCAGTCGGCGAAGGATACGATGCCGCGGAAGCACCATAGGACGGAGCAGATGCACCATAGAATGGCGCGATCGGAGGAGCCGGCTGATACCCGCCGTGGATCGCCGGTGCAGTGCTACAGGGCACCGCAGCAGCCGCAGGTACGTCGTAGGAATCAGGCGATGCACTGCGTGGAACCGCGGGCGACGTGTTGTACGCGGCCGGAGGCTGAGCGCCGTACGCGGCTGGGGACGGGGCGCCGTAGGCAGCCCACACGTTGTTGGAAGCCGCAGCCCACACGCCATGCATGCCTGTTGGGCCCGTACGCGCCATGCGTGCCTGCATGCAAAGCGCCACACACGCCTGCATGCGACGCGCGGGACAGAACCGCGGGTGCGGCCGCGTGAGGCTCAGCGGGTAGCGCCGCGTTCGGCGACGACGGCGGGACAGCAGCAGATGGATCGGCGCGAGCCAGGGAAAACAACGGCCGAGAGGCCAGGAACAGAGAG
>NW_025252186.1:0-2062 GCF_018294505.1 Triticum aestivum | reverse complement strand
GGACTCCCTCAGTAACCCCTGAACCAGGCTTCAATGACGATGTGTCCGGCGCGCAGATTGTCTTCGGCATTGCAAGGTGGTTTCCTCCTCCGAATACTTCAAAGTAGTCCTCGAACACAGAAAACGTGTCCGACTCTGCAAAACAAGCTCCGTAAAGAGTATAATATTTAACAAATCCCATGTACTGATATATTTTGTAGTGAGATGACACGTCTCTGCATGGTCATTATTTCGAACCGTTTTTTAGCCTCCTGCTCCGTGTTTCGAGATGCGGTTTCCGTTGGCACGTCTTGTTGAAGTAAAGATCGTGTCCCCTTATTATGGGATTCTCATCAATACGGGCATGGGTAATCCCACCGTGCCGTACGCACGACCCTTGGGGAACAAGCATGTTTTAAGGCGAGTGGGGAGGCGCTTGATATTCGCTGCCTTTATAAAGAGATAAGGATTCACCCTTTCACCCACACCCTCTTTCTCTTTGCCCACCCATTCTTGAGCTCCAGCGCCCAAGCCTCCATCCTTTCCGCCTAAAAAGAGCACTCCAGCCATGTCTGGATCTGGAGCGCAGGGCAAGTGCATGGCCTCCTCTGTCACGGAGAAGGACATTACGAAGCTCCGGGAGGCGAGGTACTTGGCCCAGGAAATCGCCCACCGGCTTCCGGCCAAGGGGCAGATCGTCCCCATCCCGAAGCCCCAGGAGAGGGTGGTGTTCATTCCCCACTTCGTCCGCGGGTTGGGATTTCCCCTCCACCCATTCGTTCGCGGACTCATGTTCTACTACGGGCTAGATTTCCATGATCTGGCCCCAAACTCCTTCCTCAACATCTCGGCATTCATTGTCGTGTGTGAGGCCTTCCTCCGCATCCCACCCCACTTCGGATTGTGGCTAAAGACCTTCAATGTGAAGCTGAAGGTGGTGGGTGGTCAACACGCAGAGTGCGGAGGCGCTATGGTGAGCAAGAAGTCCAACGTCACGTGGCCCAACCTACGTGGAGACTCTCAAAGGGTGGCAGCAGCAGTGGTTCTACGTCACAGAGCCCTGCGACACCACCTGGGTCGCGGCTCCCGCATGCGGCTCACCTCCTGGCTAGAGAAGGGCCTGGACTGGGCCTCGTCGGACAAGCTGACGGCGCTGCAGACGCGCATCAAGAGCATGGTGGACAAGAACATCAAGCTTCTCAATGTGATCCAGGTGATGCTTTTTCACCGGATGCTTCCTTGCCAAAGCCGGACTTGCAATCTGTGGGAGTTCGATCCGGCCAAGCACCAGACCTTGCAACAGTTCTTCGGTGCTACGCACGAAGGCATTTGGAAGGTGCTTTTCAAAGCCAATGAGACATGGCCGAAGATGTAACGCCCTGGATCCGACGCGCCAGGTGTCTGCCAGTTATTCGTCGTTGTTGCCATGTCATTTGCTTGCGTGTTGCATTTTGCCATGTCATCATCTGCATCCCATTTCATGTCATCATGTGCATCGCATTTGCATACGTGTTCGTCTCTTGCATCCGAGCATTTTCCCCGTTGTCCGTTTTGCAATCCGGCACTCCCATCTCCTCCGGCGCACTCCTTTTGTTTCTTTTCGTGAGCGAGTGCTGAACGTTCTCGGAATGGACCAAGTCTTGTCAAGTGGCCTTGGTATACCACCGGTAGACTACCGGTCAAGTTTCGTTCCATTTGGAGGTCGTCTGGTGCTCCAACGGTTAACCGGGTAACCGCAAAGTCCATTTGTGTGTTGCAGCAAAACCCCCCTTCAACAGCTCCAAAACCCCTCTAAGTCTCTGCCATGCTCTCGGTCGTTCGATAACGATCTTGTGGGCGAAAACCGCTCCTCGTTTGGACTCTCCTAGCTCCCTCTACCTATAAATAGGTGCCCTCCCCCTAAAATTCGCGGATGAGTTCCACCCTAACCCTGGCCAAACTCCTCCCCGTCCCCGGACATGTCCGCATCCGTCGCCGGGCACGCCGCGCCGCCGCTCCCGGCCAGTGGCGTCGCGCCACGTCAGCCCCGCCACCCTCTCTCTCCTCCCCGCCGCCCGTGGCCCGCCGCGGCCCGCGCTCGGCC
>NW_025252185.1:0-2062 GCF_018294505.1 Triticum aestivum | reverse complement strand
AGGGGCTGTGGGTGTAACAATTGTATTGATGTCCTCATCAGTCTCATCGGCTTGTGATCCTACCATGGTTAGCAGCAAATAGAAACACATAAGAATATGATCCTACAGACTACTAAGAAGTGGTGGTGGTGTATAACAAACCCGTCAAGCAAACCTCAAATTCTTACCAGTTCTTACCCAGCAGCAGGTGGTGATCGGCAACCGTTGTAGTCAAAACTCTCAAAGCTTGGATAGAGCGATTACCAGGGAGAGTCAAACGCACGACGTAGATGTATGTGGAGCTGGGAAGGCTTATAATATGGTAGCAAAAAGGGTCAGCAATAATCAATTTAGAGATGCAAAGTTGAATAAACGCTCAACGACGGTACGGTGCTGGTCCTAGGCTAGACCGTGCTAGAGACGCGAGCCTAGAACACTAACAAAATCACGGCGCTGCACGTAAACAAGGGAAAAGCACACTCTGGAATTTTTTTTCGCTCTTTTTTTTGCGCTGCTCTTTTTTTTTGCGAAAAATCACTATAATGGCGAGTGTCTCAAAACTCTTCCCAGGTCAAACTGACAGGATGGGCACGAAATTTTTTCGACCAAATTTTTTTTTTCGACTGCCTGGACCCAAAAACTGGAAATGGGTCAAAAAAAACTTTCTATAACGGTGACTGTCTCAATACGCTTAGAAACACCTAAAATTAGGATAGCCAGAAATTTTTTTGTCAAGTGCGTTTTCTGAAAATTTTGGGCCTAAACGGAGGATGGTTTCCGGACTCTTTTTTTTTCCGAAACCTACTCCGGCAAGGAAACACGAATCGGAAACTAGATGGATCTCGAAAACAAACCTAATATGACAAGAACTCGGATTGGTGGTGGATATATGGCGGTAGATGGCAGCGGTGGTGGTATATGACAGCGATGGTGGTATATGGATACGGATTCGAAGCGGTGGCGGATAAGCGGTGATGGTAGATGGCAGGGGCGATGATGATGGTGCGGCGGCGGCGTGACAACTTATGACCAGAACTCGAAACTCTAAAAGACTAGACTGTAAGACCAACAACTAGACACGATGATGCAACCGCAAATTCAACAAAGCAAAACCCTAAAAAGATTATGCAAAGGCTCAGATTAGTTCGGATATGATGAACTAACCCTAATTTTTTTTGGCTTTTTCATGGACTGTAGGTATGAAAAACAGACTCGATCTAAACTACAAAAAACTGTAAAATCTCACCGAGCAACCTGGAAATCTGATACCACTTGATAGAGGCGGGGTGTCCCGTCTTTCGATGAGATGATGGATATCGCTTTGGTGGAAGTCGACTTTGACGATCCGACTACGAACGTGCGAGGACGTCGCGCCTTAGCAATCGCTAAACCAACTCCGAGAGGTTATCGAACACGCCGGAGCACAATCAACCTGACCACGAGGGTCTGTTTCCTGCGAGCAAATGAAGAACAAGCAAGAAACTGAGCTTGCAATCTAGATATTGCGAATATAAGATGAAAGCTTTATTGATCAAGGTGGGGTTCTGTGACACCTTTGTCTGGTCGTTGAACACAAACGAAGGACGCGAAGTTGCAGCTATGGCGAACTTTTAATCTAAACAAAACCCAAAGTCTAAACGATGCCCTAAGGGCTGTATATATGGAGGAAGAGGGGGGAATTTCGTGGCCCTTGGTGGAGGGGTCCAAAATCAACCCTATCTCTTGTTTCCCCACACATACGGACTCTAAAAATAGCCTATACTTATGTATTTCGAAATTACATGGGCCTGGCCCAATAATAAGGTGACGCAGCACCTATAATAACCTCGGGACGAAATTTATGAAGTGGCATCTTGTATATTTCGTCCAAGGCTTCATGCGCCCATTATGGTGGCTTCAAAGTCCTGAAATCATCACTTGTAACTCCGTTCTTGTTCCCCTTGCGCATGCCATCATCTCCATGCTTGTTCTTGCTCCAATGTTCATCCTTCTCCAAGCTAGGCCCTTTATTTGTAAGCAACACAAATGTATCCAATTTAGGCAGCATCATATTCTCATGAACATTAGAATCATTACCAAGAAA
>NW_025252184.1:0-2062 GCF_018294505.1 Triticum aestivum | reverse complement strand
CTAAGTATTCCCAACGGGACTGTAAATTAGACAGCCTGTTAGATGGGATTGAGGAGGAGTACAATCAGTTAATTTGACGATGTATTTTAAAATGACATGTATAATGCCTTCTAGCCGGATTGTAGATCGTTTGTCTTTGCGGACCTTTTCGCTTCAACCTCGGGACCCTAGAGTCCGGAGTGTGTCCGAATACCCTCACGGTTATGAAAAAACTGGGGCATGCATGGAGACCAGGCGTAGGGGTCATTAGTGCTTTATCAGACAGGTGCCCAACTAGTTATGTTATATTACATGGTTAGTAAGAAACATCTTCCAGGGAGAATAGTTCCGTTAGGGGTTCCTTTCCCTAGGAGGAATGCCCTAAAGTGCATGTCCGGACTGCGAAAAGAGCAGAAAAGCATCTGGGGGCAGACGAATAGATAGGTAAAAAATCATCTTTCAAGTCACCGACCGAATATTCCCATAAGAACGCTAGCTTTCGGCTTCACCCAGTCTGAGGTACACATCCGGCTGACCCGGCAGTAACAATCGCAGAGGTGCTCCCTTTACCTCCTAGCCGAACAATCAGGAATGTAGGGGTAAGCACAGGAGCCAGGCAACCCAGCTTGGCCAAAACTTAAGTCATATCGATGCATATAATGGTGAATAAAAGGTACATGCGGAAGTTTGACGCATGTGTTGGGCATAAAGCCCGTATAAATAAGCTTCTGTTAAAGAAGCCCCCGGGTATAATGAGTGCGGATAGCACGTCAAGTGTGTGCGAACAATGCGCAGATCAGCCATCAAAGGCTCTATGAAAAAGGGAGGAGAAAAGAGAGAAACAAAAGACAACTGAAGTATAAAATGTGGACGGAGGAAGGAGACGAACTCTGAGTCCGGCGCTAGGCGTAGAATCTTTGGAGGCGGGCTGCGTTCCATGGGTTCGGCTCGAGTCGGTTGTCCAATGCGCTTCGCAGATGGTATGCTCCGCCGGTCAGGACTTGGTCGACGATGAAGGGACCTTCCCATTTGGGCTTGAGTTTGTCCTTTTTCTTGTCCGGCAGGCGTAGAACTAGTTCGCCAACATTGTATGTTTTGGCCCGTACTTCTCTGCTTTGATATCTTCGAGCCTGCTGCTGATAGAATGCGGAACGAGCCTTTGCCACGTCGCGCTCTTCCTCCAATGCATCCAAACTGTCCTGCCGATCCAACTCAGCTTCTCTTTCTTCGTACATGCGCAATCGAGGTGAGTCATGAATTATATCACAGGGCAAAACTGCCTCTGCGCCGTATACCATAAAAAATGGTGTGAATCCGGTAGTACGGTTTGGCCTGGTCCGCAGCCCCCAGAGTATGGAGTCGAGCTCCTCTACCCAGTGCATGTTAGATTCCGTGAGGGACCGCACTAACCTGGGTTTGATGCCGCTCATGATTAGACCATTTGCTCGTTCGATTTGACCGTTAGTTTGAGGGTGATAGACTGAAGCGTAGTCGAGCTTGATGCCCATATTTTTACACCAAAGTTTAACCTCGTCGGCCGTGAAGTTCGTCCCATTATCGGTGATGATGCTGTGGGGGACGCCATAACGGTGTACAACCCCGGATATGAAGTCTATCACAGGTCTGGATTCGGCCGTTTTAACTGGCTTGGCCTCTATCCATTTGGTGAATTTGTCCACCATGACCAATAGGTACTTTTGCTTGTGGGTTCCCCCTTTAAGGGGTCCAACCATGTCAAGCCCCCAGACAGCGAACGGCCAGGTGATGGGTATAGTTTTGAGGGCGGTGGGTGGCATGTGGCTCTGATTAGCAAAGAGCTGGCAACCGACGCATCGTTGGACTAAGTCCTGAGCATCTGCCCGGGCCGTCGGCCAATAAAATCCTGTACGGAAGGCCTTGCCTACAAGGGCCCGGGCTGCAGCGTGGTGCCCGCCGAGTCCGGCGTGAATTTCAGCCAGAAGATTCCGCCCTTCCTCTTCGGAGATGCACCTTTGAAGGACTCCGGTTGTGCTTTTCTTATAAAGCTCTCCCTCGTGGACCTTGTAGGCTTTAGATCGCCGCACTATGCAGCGGGCCTCATTTT
>NW_025252183.1:0-2062 GCF_018294505.1 Triticum aestivum | reverse complement strand
GTTTATCTTTAGTAGCCTCTCTTACCGGGAAATGTCTCCTAGTGTTACCGCTGAGCCATGGTAGCTTGCTACTGCTCTGGAACACTTAGGCTGGCCGGCATGTGTCCTTCTTCGTTCCTGTGTCTGTCCCTTCAGGGAAATGTCACGCTTTGAGTACCGGAGTCCTGTTAGCCCGCTACAGCCCGGTTTACCGGAGTCCTGCTAGCCCAGTGCTACAGCCCGGACCCACTTGCTGATGACCGACACGTTCGAAGCTGGGTCATGGATGCCTGTCCCTGTAAGTCTGTGCCACTTTGGGTTTACGACTAGTCATGTCAGCCCGGGCTCTTTATCATATGGATGCTAGCGACACTATCATATACGTGAGCCAAAAGGCGCAAACGGTCCCGGGCAAAGGTAAGGCGACACCCGTGGGAATACCGTGCGTGAGGCCGCAAAGTGATATGAAGTGTTACCGGCTAGATCGATGTGACATCGAGTCGGGGTCCTGACAACGGGTCCAGCGTCGGCGTTGTGGCGCGGCAAGCGTGCACTGGTGCGGTTGAGAGGGAGGGGTGGAAACCGCGTTAAACTCGTCTCCGTAGTTGAGAGGGAGCGGCCAAAGCAATGTGCAATCGTCTTTGTAGTGGAGCTGGGAGGGGCAAGGATAAGGGACGAAGACCGGGGTAACATGTCGGATGCGACCATGCCAGCACTAAAGCACCGGATCCCATCAGAACTCCGAAGTTAAGCGTGCTTGGGCGAGAGTAGTACTAGGATGGGTGACCTCCTGGGAAGTCCTCGTGTTGCATTCCCTTTTTAATTTTTTTCGCGCCGCTTGCAAAACAAAACGCACGTGTAAGTAATATATTTACCGTGTTTTATTATTTTGCACGAGTGCGGTAAGTCATAGCTGGGTGCTCACGATTCACGGGTCCAGCGTCGGCGTTGTGGCGCGGCAAGCGTGCACTGGTGCGGTTGAGAGGGAGGGGTGGAAACCGCGTTAAACTCGTCTCCGTAGTTGAGAGGGAGCGTCCAAAGCAATGTGCAATCGTCTTTGTAGTGGAGCTGGGAGGGGCAAGGATAAGGGACGAAGACCGGGGTAACATGTCGGATGCGACCATGCCAGCACTAAAGCACCGGATCCCATCAGAACTTCGAAGTTAAGCGTGCTTGGCGAGAGTAGTACTAGGATGAGTGACCTCCTTGGAAGTCCTCGTGTTGCATTCCCTTTTTAATTTTTTTCACGCCGCTTGCAAAACAAAACGCACGTGTAAGTAATATATTTACCGTGTTTTATTATTTTGCACGAGTGCGGTAAGTCATAGCTAGGTGCTCACGATTCACGGGTCCAGCGTCGGCGTTGTGGCGCGGCAAGCGTGCACTGGTGCGGTTGAGAGGGAGGGGTGGAAACCGCGTTAAACTCGTCTCCGTAGTTGAGAGGGAGCAGCCAAAGCAATGTGCAATCGTCTTTGTAGTGGAGCTGGGAGGGGCAAGGATAAGGGACGAAGACCGGGGTAACATGTCGGATGCGACCATGCCAACACTAAAGCACCGGATCCCATCAGAACTCCGAAGTTAAGCGTGCTTGGGCGAGAGTAGTACTAGGATGGGTGACCTCCTGGGAAGTCCTCGTGTTGCATTCCCTTTTTAATTTTTTTCGCGCCGCTTGCAAAACAAAACGCACGTGTAAGTAATATATTTACCGTGTTTTATTATTTTGCACGAGTGCGGTAAGTCATAGCTGGGTGCTCACGATTCACGGGTCCAGCGTCGGCGTTGTGGCGCGGCAAGCGTGCACTGGTGCGGTTGAGAGGGAGGGGTGGAAACCGCGTTAAACTCGTCTCCGTAGTTGAGAGGGAGCGGCCAAAGCAATGTACAATCGTCTTTGTAGTGGAGCTGAGAGGGGCAAGGATAAGGGACGAAGACCGGGGTAACATGTCGGATGCGATCATACCAGCACTAAAGCACCGGATCCCATCAGAACTCCGAAGTTAAGCGTGCTTGGGCGAGAGTAGTACTAGGATGGGTGACCTCCTGGGAAGTCCTCGTGTTGCATTCCCTTTTTAATTTTTTTCGCGCC
>NW_025252182.1:1405-2063 GCF_018294505.1 Triticum aestivum | reverse complement strand
AACTTTCAACCTTTTCAGAGTTCATTTGAAATGCTTTTCAATTTTAGGGTCTTATAGCTCAAACTAATTAGTAAATGCATGAAAAATAACAAATGAAGTCGGAAAGGATTGAAAAATGATGATGTGGCTTTGACTGGTGCATTTTGAACACACAAAAAGTCAGGAGTTCAAATAAGTTTAAAAAAATGAAATCCCTTTGTAACAGACGATTTTCCGGATGAAATCCTGATACTTTGAAAGAGATTGTCCGTTTTGTACACGAAGTGCATCCAGTTTTTGCCGTCACCCTCTCAACTTTCTTGCACATGCTATGTGGATGAAATGATGATATCATGCCAACTTTCAACCTTTTCAGAGTTCATTTCAAACGCTTTTCAATTTTAGGGTCTTATAGCTCAAAATAATTAGTAAATGCATGAAAAATAACAAATCAAGTCAGAAAGGATTGAAAAATGATGATGTGGCTTTGAATGGTGCATTTTAAACACACAAAAAGTCAGGAGTTCAAATAAGGTTTCGAAAATGAAATCCCTTTGTAACAGACGAGTTTCCGGATGAAATCCTGATACTTTGAAAGAGATTGTCCGTTTGGTACACGAAGTGCATCCAGTTTTTGCCGTAACCCTCTCAACTTTCTTGCACATGCTATGTGGATGAA
>NW_025252182.1:798-1315 GCF_018294505.1 Triticum aestivum | reverse complement strand
GGGTCTTATAGCTCAAAATAATTAGTAAATGCATGAAAAATAACAAATGAAGTCAGAAAGGATTGAAAAATGATAATGTGGCTTTCAATGGTGCATTTTGAACACACAAAAAGTCAGGAGTTCAAATAAGTTTAAAAAAATGAAAACCGTTTGTAACAGACGAGTTTCCGGATGAAATCCTGATACTTTGAAAGAGATTGTCCGTTTTTTACACGAAGTGCATCCAGTTTTTGCCGTAACCCTCTCAACTTTCTTGCACATGCTATGTGGATGAAATGATGATATCATGCCAACTTTCAACCTTTTCAGAGTTCATTTGAAATGCTTTTCAATTTTAGGGTCTTATAGCTCAAAATAATTAGTAAATGCATGAAAAATAACAAATGAAGTCAGAAAGGATTGAAAAATGATGATGTGGCTTTTAATGGTGCATTTTGAACACACAAAAAGTCAGGAGTTCAAATAAGGTTTAAAAAATGAAATCCCTTTGTAACAGACGAGTTTCCGGATGAAATCC